>NC_060175.1:33171656-33471656 GCF_021184085.1 Oncorhynchus gorbuscha | reverse complement strand
TTTATTATTTTGCCCATACAAAATATTTGGGGGCACTAAACCACTTCCATATATACTGTACTTCCTTCAGATGAGTCTTGTAAAGGCTGGTTCAAAAAAAGTCTCATCTTTCCATCGAGTGGTCATATTCATCTGTAGGCCAAACCGTTCTGACGCTACAGACGTTTCCGTGACAAGAACGATTTTCGGGATGTCTCATGGTTTGACAAACACAGCTGTAGCTTGGCAACCTTCCAACGCAAAAGGTTGAAGGCTGCCATTGGCGGATGTGGTGGATTGAGACGCAGCCCATGCAAAAACTGTTATCTCTACCTTAAACAGGTGGATTGAGACGCAGCCCATGCAAAAACTGTTATCTCTACCTTAAACAGGTGGATTGAGACGCAGCCCATGCAAAAACTGTTATCTCTAGCTTAAACAGATGGATTTGGATTTTTAATTTTATTATGCTAATTATATTCCCACGGGGGTGCGGACAACTACTCTACTTAAAAAAAAAAGATAACTTTGGCTGAGAATTGTTATTTCTATAGTTTTCCATACACTTGTAATGCAAGATTGTTTGGGGATTCTAATAACTGTTTACCACCTTCTTTTATTTCCTGGTGTTTGTCTTGAAATGTTGGGAAATCATTTGTGATGCTGCTGCTGTGGGAATCAGAAGGGAACAGAACAGGAGAGCAGTTGTGTTTAATATTATTATTTGACCCTGCTGGTCATCTATGAACATTTGAACATCTTGTCCATGTTCTGTTATAATCTCCACCGGCACAGCCAGAAGAAGACTGGCCACCCCACATAGCCTGGTTCCTCTCTAGGTTTCTTCCTAGGTTCTGGCCTTTCTAGGGAGTTTTTCCTCGCCACCGTGCTTCTACATCCGCATTGCTTGCTGTTTGGGGTTTTAGGCTGGGTTTCTGTACAGCACTTTGAGATATCAGCTGATGTAAGAAGGGCTATATAAATACATTTGATTTGTTTGAATTTGATTTGAATACATAGTGCTGTGCTGTACCTCTGATGTATTTCCAATGGATGGATGGTCTCACTTTGATTTACCATGCTCCTTAGCTGTTTACAGCAATACAGATAAAATGATATATTGTGCCTCTTCAAAGGATAGAACATAAACAACATGGCAACCCCAAACAGTAGGCCATCTACTGTATTTAGTTCAGTGCAGATTGTCCAATCTCCCTCCCCTGCATACCAGAATCTGAATGTGGATAGGCCTGGCTAATGGGATACAGTATGTAAAGTGTGATTGATAAAGTGTGCCAATAATTACATATAGAGGGTTGGAGGATTCTAAATTAAAACCAAATGCCACCTCATGGGTCTCCCGGAGGCAGCCAGCATAGGTATTGAACCTCCATCTATAGCAATGCATTTTGAACTGAAATGCAGTATCTTAGACAGCTGCGCCACTCGAGAGGCCCCATCCATAATGTATCAAAATACAGAGAGATGTTGGCTTATATTCAGTCAACACATATTTTAAGAATATCATGGAATATAATTGAACATTTTTGTTTCTCCATGCTTGTCTCAGAGAAATGCGAAACGGTACTGAAATAGTCATCCACAGCAGGTAGGCTATATATAACGATATTTGAGATTATTTTGTTTTTTTTAAACGACAGTGAGTGATTGTAATCTGAATAGGCCAAAATAATATTTATAAAGTCCAAAATATAGCCCTGCTAATAGCCATAATGGCGATGTACAACGTGACCATGTGTGTTTGAAAGAGTATTAATCAGTAAGCAACCATTTGTTAACCTTCATTAGACAACATTGTTCTGATATTTCTCTAATTCAGTGATATTCACGTAGTAATTCGTTATGGATCCATAACTAAATAAACATTGGCATTTTGAAAGAGTATTTGTATCATTATTTTATTAACGAAAGCATAAATATGATGATGAAGAAATACAGTACTGTACATTATATGTTTTTCCATTTGTATAATAAAGCATTAAAGGATTTTGAAGATATAAGCCACCTGCATTTATTTATTAGGCTGTAGCAGAACAGCATAATGGTCCAGACGGCCCTTGCCGTGCCTAGTGAGGAGTTGGTCAAGTTATGTTGTCAGAAGAGGAATAGAAATGTCAGGGTGAACCGACGACCTGATGAACCCACCAGGTATGTTGACTCTGCCTTTCGGAGGTGGAGTTCCAGAGCTCACAGGTGTGCCTGGCATGGATCCTCTCCCACTTCAACGCGTCATTCTCTGCCTGACTCTATGCTGATGCCGCCTGGCTCTGGACCAATGCATCAGCTGTCGCCCTTATCTCTGCCCTCAGATAATGTTTATCTTTCTGCTGGTCTGTCTTCAATGACTCGATCTCGGTCTTCAAGGTTTGAATCTGATCCATGTGCACCTTCATCAGATGAGCAGAATGCTACTGCCCTGAGCCCTCTTCGATTACAGTGGCCTATGAAAGAAACGGTTGATCAATTAAGAATTAAAAGTGACTCCAACAAAATTTTCAGAATCTAACAAAACGAGCCATTTTCTTGGCAACCATGTGTTTTTTCGGTACGGTCCGTTGTCCAGCCGTTTGCTACCCAGTGGGGTGGGGTGGGGGTCCACCACCCCTCCCTTCCTCCTCCCCATTTCCCCATGGGGTAGGTCCGTCTTCTGTGCACGGCTCTGTGGCCCATCCCATGCCCCCTGCCCTCGTGCCTTGAACCTTGCCCGCCCATACATAATTCTAAATTAATAATAATCGCTTTGTTTAAAAAAATAACAATATTTTGGAGATTTTGTTTTCAAATAACGTAAAATGAGTGAGAAAAAGGACATTCTTGAACTTGGGGTGAGATATTGTTACTAATTTGCAAATAAAGCCAGCTTGTTATTTAGACTGATTTATTTCTGTTTTTAGAGGGAGAGAAACCAAAAACCTATAGTCAGCCTTAATCTCCCAGTCAAGGACAGCACCGGGATTGAACCAGCATCTGTAGCAACATAGCTTCCGCTGCAATGCAGGGTCTTAGACCTTTGCGCCACTAAGGCACTGTACTGTACAACATGACTGGTCGGGAGTAGGCTACAGTACTACAGAGACACAGTAACACATTGGGACCCAAAGCATAATCAGTGCTCTAACTCCCCCTTGTGCTGGTCTGGAGCAATGAAGTAGTGACGCAGGGTATTGTACTAAACCACAAATGAAGTCCCACAGCGTAAATTGCAAAACCTTTAGTGGAGCAACCACATTATTGGCTAATGGGGAGGCTATTTTCTAGGGGTGTAGGGTGGAAGCACGGATCTTTACAGGAAGCAGACAGACAGGAATTCCCTGTTACGCGGAGACTGTTACTACCCTACACCCCTAAAAAAGAGCCTCCAAATTAGCCAATACAGTCGCATACACATAATTTGTACTACACAAAGTGACTATGACAAACAAGCCAACTATCTGGATAAGCGTTTCAGACAACGGGGTTACCCAGAGGAATGGCTGCATGACGCAAGGGAACGTTAGAAAAATAAGACCCAGGATGACAGCCTCACGCCCAAACCGCCCCGCCCTCCCAACCAAAGCGTTCAATACTTCCTTCAATACTCCCCACTTGGTAAACAGTTCGATCACATCATTAAAAAACACTGGCACATCTTGAGCACTGATCCACAACTGGAAAAGATGTTTAAAGAACCATGCACACAACATAATTCAATGTTTGGTGAGGTATGATCTTCCACCTGTGCCACGTAGTACCTTTCTTAACAATGTGCCCAGTGGTGGTTCTAGCTTCTATGGCTCCCAGGGTGAACCACCCTTCAGCCCCCCACCAACAACAAAGCACCAATGTGCAGTAACTGTCATTTTGTATTCAGACATTTGGAACAATGCAAATAATTAATCCTAACATTTAAAACTATATAAATATAAAAATATATACAAAAATAAGACTCGGAAATATCAAAAAGAAGTAACAAAGACAAATAGAAACAAATTCCCAAATTCCCCACCCATTCCCCAACACTGTCAACCAAGACTCAATACATTACCCATTCCCCAACACTGTCAACCAAGACTCAATACATTACCCATTCCCCAACACTGTCAACCAAGACTCAATACATTACCCATTCCCCAACACTGTCAACCAAGACTCAATACATTACCCATTCCCCAACACTGTCAATCAAGACTCAATACATTACCCATTCCCCAACTCTGTCAACCAAGACTCAAGACTAAACCAATTCACCTTGGTGGTGTGCAGACTGGTTTTATATTATTCTTAACAATTTTGCACAACCCAGAACAACCCAAAATGCAACAATATGTCTGTGAACAATATTATGAATGAATTGTGGATTATTTGGTATCATTTCGTAGTGTGACTGATTTTGCTAATTGCATTAGTACTGTACAAAATTAGAGGTGCACTATTTAATAGATTCCGCGCTCCCCCTACCTCAGGCTTCCAGTGGGGAGACCTAAGGTTAACCTTGGTGTAATGTGTATACCTTCCGGACAGCTATTATAGGCCAATTTGGTTGGAAAGAAATGTAAACAAAAATGGCATGCAAAACTCGAACTGCCAGCGGCGACCTGTCATTCAGGGCAGAGCCCCACCGGTTTCGAGCTCCACATTTTTAACAAAAATAAATAAAGTACAATTTGAGCTTGCCTGTTTTGCATGTTATTTTGGCATTAATATGTGTCACATATCAGTTTGAAAACAATGTAAAAAATATATATATTGTTGAATTAATAAAGCTGCATGCAAACGTGGTCTCTTTTTTGTTTCTTGAGTAAGGCAGCTCCAAAATGTAGGTGTTTCAGCCTAGCTCAGTGCTTTCTGTGGTGGTGGTGGGGCAAACCAGCAGAAAATACAGAGAGTTGTGTCGTGATTGGCTCTGTCACGCCTGCTCACGCTCTTCGCCCCCTTGTCACGCGCATCAGTGATTTATTAGACTCACCTGGACTCAATCACATGTTTATTACCTCCCCTATATTTGTCAGTTCCCTGCTCTGTTCCCCTCTACTGCATTAATTGTCTTATGTCTGTATTACCGAGTTCTGACGCTGTTCCTGTCCTGTTCCATGTCTGTTCCTAATTAAATGTTGACTCCCCGTACCTGCTTCTCTACTCTAGTGTCAGTCCTCACAGGCTCAGTGTTCTGTCACACATGGGGACACTATGTCACCTCAAAAATTCAAGCCCCCTTGGGTGCTGCCATAGAGTTACATTAGAAGTACCCAACCAAGAAGGCCTAAGGTCATTGGCCACAGATAAAATGACATCAAATCATGTTTTATCTACATTAGCTTTGATTGGACTGATCATGTCAACATCATACTTTAAAAATCTTAGCTATCAGTCATCATCATGAATCAAGTCGACAATCTACTGGCAAATCATTTTTAATCCTTGTCATATGAAGATAAATAATTAATAGAAATTATAGATCAAATGTATCGGTGCTCTTTGGCCATTGGACATAAACATTGACACACAACAAGTAGGAAATCACAACTTCAACAATGCGTGGTTTGGAAGGAATCAGTGGCTAACTGCAAGCATTGCAAAAGCAATCACTAGCCTGCTGTTCAGTGGGGTGGCTGTGTGGTCCCAAGTCTAAGATTAAGGGTCTCTTTTCCTAGTTTAAAATGATAAACATGCAACATTGGCCATGCTGTCAATGAAGCATGATTTGTGCTGCACTCAAAACAACTGTTAACTCAAAATCTGACTTTAGTGAGTTCAAGATAACTGAGAACTCTGGGAAAAACGAGCCACGACTGGAAAAATACGTTTTAAACTTTAAAAAAAACTTGGAATTGTAAATTGGGAACTCGGGCCTCTTTCTAGAGCTATGACCTGAAGATCACTGACGTCATCATGATTCAAACTTTTTTTCTGCGATTTCCCAGTTCTCCTGAAAGCACCATAAATCCAGAGAATGCCAGGCTTTGATGACAAAGTTTGATGACAAAATTTTCCCACAAAAGGACCACCTTCCACCACCTTCCTGTTCAAGTGAGCACAGCACAACAAGGTGGGTCCAAAAATGTATTGTATGCTTCTGCATAAATGATGTAATATGCCAGAGGGATATGTATACTGTAGCTAAGAAAGTAACACTTGGTCTATGTTGTGTAGTAAGCTGTTAGTAGCCCATGTACCTCACTCTAATAATTTGGTTTATTTTCACCTCTTAAAATGTTGCTTACTGTTCTGACTTGGTGGTGCACATGTAGCCTATAACCTGTTTTTGAGAAATGTAATCATCAAATCAAATCAAATTTTATTGGTCACATAAACATGGTTAGCAGATGTTAATGTGAGTGTAGCGAAATGCTTGTGCTTCTAGTTCTGACCATGCAGTAATATCTAACAAGTAATCTAACAATTTCACAACAACTACATTTTACACACAAGTGTAAAGGAATTAATAAGAATATGTACATATCAATATATGGATGAGTGATGGCCAAACGGCATAGGCAAGATGAGAATATTGTAAGAGCTTTCATTGTTTGCTTATATGCCCCATTATTTATCTTATGGTTCTGACTTGGTGTACAGGGAGAACACTGTAAGAACGGCCCATGTTCTGAATTCTTTTGCTGTTCATTTCAAAAGTGTTGAACAAATAGTTATATTGACTATGTCTGTCCTAGCTCTCTCATTAATTAATCAAAATTACGGATTTCCTCTTATTCGCTTTTCATCCCCTTATGCCATAGTTTGTACATCTCAATTGTCAGTAGAAACCACATTTGTTTAAGCAAGTCAGCCATATCAGCTATGTTTTTTAAAGACAGTAAATGAGGCTGAATGAACTGTTTCGCTGCCAGACAAAGCTCTGCTGATAGCCAGGTGTAGCAGTGGTAAGGTTCATTTGCAACATGGCATTTTGGTTGGCTGGAGGAATATAATGAGATGCTGCGAAATTATCGAAGTTTACGTTGTCATTTTATCCACTGCCTGTGTGGGCACTGCCTGTGTGGGTGGCTACTCCATATGATGCGTCTAATCTTACAATGGCATACATCCTCTGATGTTCCTCAGGTTGGCCAAAATTTCCTGGGTAAAAGTGCAGTGTCCAATATTGTGCGAATTTCATTTGACTGTCAATGGCAAAGGTTGTATAGTGTATATTTGTATATTTGTATTATCATCGAGGCTATTTTCTATTTGTAATTATTCAAGTATTTACGTACACCATTACTGGACCTGTGGGCTGCTCCGGTGCGCAGAATGCCGAAGTCTGATAAATAATACTACACCGCATGCAACATTACGCACGCCGTATGATAAACCCCAAGGCAGAATACGTTCTGAGCGTTTTAAATTAACCATGGACATTCATTGTGGTTTAACTTTAAAATGTACATGTTAATAATTGCTTCAGTCTAGAATTGCGAAGCCCATCGTTAAAGTAGCTCCTGTTACGCACATAATCTCACCACACTGCATTTTAATGGTTCTTTTCGAGGTGGAGTTTAAATTTTACCTTCCCGGGGCGCCGCTGGATCCCAAGCCGTCCACATCTGCACGGTGAAGAAAGGTGTCCAGCAAACAATATACGCCAGGACTATGACAAATGTCATTTTAACGGTGGTTATCTTCGCTTTGGAGATGAGCTTTACACTGCTCACCCGGGCGAGCGCATGGCCTTTCGAAGTCTTCGGGGTGAGGCTTATGCACTGCTCCCTCTTGGTTTTCATTCTAAAGTTTTGCCAGATCTTAAAGCTTATTAGCCCATAGCATAGGCTCAGGATGGCCACTGGTATGATGTAGATGGTAAGGCTAATCCAAGTTATATACGCTTTGGCACCCCAGGGCTCAACGAAGTCACCCCAGCAGTCATACACTCCGGCTCCAACGTCCTTCAGAGAAAATATGTACATCTGTGGGCTGCTGAACAATAGGCTGAGGACCCACGATATAATCACATAGAAGCGATCCTTTCTCTTGTGCAGAGACTGAAGCGGCTGACAAATCGCCAAACACCTGTCCACGGACATCAAAACAAGCACATAGGTAGAGGCGAACATTCCGACGATTTGAAGGTATTTCACCAACCTGCACAGGATATCGGGTCCATAGAAACGGAAAGTAATGTCCCAGATAAGTTGTGGCAGGACCTGAAATATAGCCACAACGAGATCCGCGATGCTGAGGTGTTTCATGAAGTAGTACATTCGGGACTGGGTGTGCTTGGTGGTGTGGATGGCCACCAGAACGCACAGGTTCCCAGCCAGGGCAAGGAACAGGACCAGGGCGAGCACGGTCACCTCCACTTTCGCCACCTCGTCGTTCCGTTTCAGGGGGTTAGTCTGGTTTCCCCCGGTGAACCCGTTGCCAGGGGTTGAGTTCTTCCAGGATTTGTTGAATGACCAAAAGTCCTGCTCATTTAATATGGTACTTTCCATTGTGTTGATCGTATCCTCTGCCAGTCCTCGTGCGACGCCCAAAATGCAATTGCAGCAATGGTCAGCCACCGTTAAACAGTGGAGGGTTGTTTTAAAGTACCGCGTATTCTTTGGCTCTTCGTCTAACAGGTGGCAAGGCAATGCGTCCTACTGTGGAGCTGTGTTGTTACCTTTTACGCACGTGGGAAAATGTAATCGCAATTTTGCGCTGAAGCCTTATTTCTTATTCATATCCGAATAGGATCAGACACTGAAGGAGAGGAAATAGAGGAAACACATAAAAACCTTGTTTTCATTCAAAACAATTCAATTATATAATACCAAATTGAAGGGGCAATCTGAGATTGGTGCATCCATTTTTGTCAGTTAAAATGAAAGCGATTTGGCTACCCGTGGCTCCTAAGAATACACCTTATACATGCCTCATGAGCTTAGTTCAACTGTCGAAACCCATCAGAACCCAAAATATATGCTCATTTAATTGTAAACAAACATTTTACAGTAAAAAAAATATGGTTCAAACTATCATTCTGATAGCATGGAAGGTCTTTGTATTCATAGCTCAGTCTGCTTTGTTATTGTTTGAAATGTAGATAGCCCCTTTTAAACGAAAAAGGAATAGCACCAAATAATATGATTTAAGAAATTAATGATAGAGGCTCACCAATGTGTAACACATTGTCTATGCATATTCTTCAGACATCCAAATTATAATTTAACATAGCCTACAAGTAATACATAGCCTATTATGATGGGTTTTCCTAATGTAATTGTAGACTACTTACATGTGAATCTGCTTAACCCTCTGTCTTGTAAATAGAATACTGGAACGCCACAGTGTTTTTCTTTTCATAAACCAGTGAGCCTCCCTCACTAGTAGCGATCGGAATGGCCAGTATCATGATATTTATACCACTGGTATCCCTGGCCAAGATGACACACGAGAAATGGATTTACACATTATTTCCACTAGGTGTCCATGTGCGCCACTCTTATAGATGATGGCCTAGTACTGAACAATTCACTCCATCTGAAATGAAAACATCTGAAATGAAAACTGTCCTATTTCCGAAAACGAAGTGGTCATCATCATCATCATTTACCCTAGTCAACTAAAATCATATAATGACAAACATAACGAACAATCATAATTAAATGGCTAAATTAAATAACTTCACACTAGAGATGAAATATATGGACACTAGCTTTACAGTCAGACAGCAGTCGATTTGGCTACAATACAGCCAATCTGTAAATAGCACACCCCACTACCTCATCCCCATATTATTACTTACCCTCTTGCTCTTTTTCACCCCAGTATCTCTACTTGCAAGTCATCATCATCTGCACATCTATCACTTATTATTAATGCTAATTTGTAATTATTTTAGCCTATGTGGCCTATTTATTGCCTACCTCCCTACTCTTCTACATTTGCACACACTGTACATAGATTTTTCTATTTTAATTTTATTTTGTGTTATTGACTGTATGTCTGTTTATGTGTAACTCTGTGTTGTTGTTTTTTTCACACTACTTTTGCTTTATCTTGGCCAGGTCACAGTTGTAAATGAGAACTTGTTCTCAACTGGCCTACCTGGTTAAATAAAGGTGAAATATTTGTAAAAATTTAAAATGGCATGTCTAGTGCAACTTTCCATTTAATTCCATGAATGCCTCTGAAACAATTGTGGAAAAAATGTTATCCCACTGAGCACACATATTGAATCAATGTTGTTTCCACGTCATTTCAATGAAATTATGTTGAACCAACGTGGAATAGAAGTTTAATTTGTGCCCCAGTTGGTTCTTTCCATCGGCAGCCTGCTGCTCAAGGTTGGTAGGCCTAAATTATTGATCGAATTTAGGATGGTTGTAAATGCAAATGTTGACTACATCCATGCCATGCATAACCTTGAAATGGCATATTTGTCTCATTGATGATGGTTTAGAAAGCCTTTCGGCACAGAAATCGAAATCAAATCAAATCAAATTTATTTATATAGCCCTTCGTACATCAGCTGATATCTTAAAGTGCTGTACAGAAACCCAGCCTAAAACCCCAAACAGCAAGCAATGCAGGTGTAGAAGCACGGTGGCTAGGAAAAACTCCCAGGAAAGGCCAAAACTACCCCAGCCACTGAAAGGAATGAGTTCGTCTGCATCCGAGTCCCCCGGGCCAGTAGACAAACTTCTTCTGAATCCTAAAAGTCAACAAGTTCCCAAAACGAGCCATAAGAAGAACTAAGAAGTATGGGGTTGCTGGATGATTATTGAGGAAGAAGTCAGCCTATGAGATACTATGCAGATAGCCTTAGAAGAGATTACTATGTGTGGACTGACTTGTCTTGGCCTAATCTTAGAACATTATTAGAGGCTTAGTTACTGCTCCTTTGCTTCCTGACTGCAGGTCAATCGGCCCACACGCTCATCTTACATGCCATAGTTTCGACACTGCTGCTGCTTTTTATGTCACACACATTAGTTTAAAACATGGCAAAGGTTAAAGGGGCTTGTTTTCATAATTAGTGAATGGTGTCGCTTAACAGAACAAAATTAGGAGATCTCCATTATAGATCACTTATAAGCAGTTGAACTGGCAGCCGTTTTGCACTATTGTTCACTATGGTTTAAGTCATCAATCTTGCAAGATGGCAACATTTGATTAATGTAGTAGTTTTTTATTGTGAATGAATAATCTTTTTAATACTTTATAATATGTCCATAAATAGTTATATTCTGTTTTAGGAACATTGACCCAAAATATTTCACCTTCTTTATTACTTTACCAAACATATCATTACATTAGTGATAGTCAAAATCTGTTAAATTTGTGAATGTCTAAATCAACATTTGGGCCATTTAAACAGCATTTGTCCCTCCTATAGACAAGGGGAGATAGGCTGGGTTTTGTAATTCTGCAATGTGTCTGCCTCACACGTAAAACAAATATTTGACTTCCACACAAAATTACTTCTTTACTTATTTTAGATTTAAGGAAGTGTGTAGATTGCATGCGTTATTATAGTTATATGAAAGTTATGTATTTAGATCTGCCTGCTCGAACAAATTCAGCGATTGCTTTGCCAAGTCTGTGCTGTGAAGCAGTCGAGCTGGATAAATGTTTTTCTAAGGAATGCCCATCTAACCTAAAGTTGCAGTGAAGTGATATAAATTGAATTAATGATGCACCCGACCAGCAGAGGGAGGGAAATACACATTTATTAGACAGAGGACGTTTACAAGGTCATAGGAAGCATTTTTTAAGATATACTGAACAAAAATATAAACACAACATGCAACAACGTCAAAGATATTACTGAGTTATCGTTCATAGAAGGAAATCAGACAATTGCAATAAATTAATTAGGCCCTAATCTATGGATTTCACATGACTGCGCAGGGGAGTAGCCATGGGTGGGCCTGGGAGGGCATAGGGGAGCCCCCCCCCCATGATCCCACAGGTGAAAAAGCCGGATTTAGAGGTCCTGGGCCGGCATGGCCACATGTGGTCTGCGGTTGTGAGGCCAGTTGGAAGTGCTGCCAAATTCTCCAAAACGACAGTGGGCTTATAGCCTTTTACTGTCCCCACCACAGAGCGCACCTGTGTAATGATCATGCTGTTTAATCAGCTTCCTGATATGCCACACATGTCAGCTGGATGGATTATCCTGGCAAAGGAAAAATGCTCACTAACAGGGATGTAAACATTTGGAAAACTTCTGGGATCTTTTATTTCAGCTGATGAAATATTTTTGTTCAGTATAGTTCATTATAGTTATACTAGTAATTGTGGTAATGAATGATGAATGATGGTGGACCTTACATAAGCTCCCTGACTTGGCTCTCCCCACTTTATGCCCCGCTGTAGAATCCTCATTGAGTCTCCAGGGTCAACTTTAAGAAAACTCAATTACGTGACATGTATCACTCCCTAAATCTACTGTGTCCCACATCCTAGCCGGAGCTTATCCCAGTCACTTCTACATTCTCCCACAGATTCCAGTGGCTGTGGAATTCCCACTGACGCAGGGGCCAGCTACGAAGTTAATTATTCTATAGCGCTGATGATGAGGATGGTGATATCACTAACAAAAGGATCACTGGTTGCATAAGCACACCCCGGGGCCCAGACCCTTCTCTTCTCTTCCCCTCTCTGTTAGCCAAGGCACATGGCCAGCAGACCCAGGTTACACATTCTAACAGAATGTGTGTTGTGATTCTACCCTTTAAAGTAACTGTTCTGTGTTTCCAGATTTTTATGAACATAACCCATAATAATTCATTACAATATGAGTGAAATGGTTTTCCTTCCAAAAATGTGTAATTATGTTTAAAAAATAGCTTTTCTATGTTAGAATGGTGTGGCCAGCTGATTGGCCAGCTCAGCCTATGAGCCAACATGACATGTTCTGTGACGAAATAGCAAGCATTTTTTAAACGGTCTGTTTAAATACAAGTTTGAGGTGGGGTGTTTGAAGCATTTTTTCTCCGATTTATGCTTTGGCCATAAATAGTGGCCCACTCTGACAGCCTCAGCAGAGCCTGACTCGGTCTGTTTGTAAAGTCAGGACCCCAGCCCTCTCGCTCCCAAACCATAGCAGGATGAAGCTCCCCGTGGTGTCTGTGGAGTGCCTCTGGGAGAGGTGTTTATTTGGGCTAGCCCAGTCTGAGGGGCACGGCGTGGGCAGGGGTGGTCAACCCTGGTCGCTCCTCAGGGGGAAATGAAACCAACAAGTCCAACAATATCCATCTTTCATTTCAGAGGATTATGTCCTGTTCATATGGAACAGAACACAACAAGCGAGGCTGCTGCTGTCCTGTATTTGCATCCAGTGTTAACTGAGCAAACAATTACTAGTAATTCACATTTGTCCTGTCTTCATGATGAAAACATCCATTATCATAATAGGTGGATCATAATAGGTGGAAATGCTTCTCTCTTTCTGGGAGGAGTAAAGATGGAAACAGCTAGAACACAGTGATTCGAGGTGTTATTTCCATCCACTTTTCATTACAAGTGGAGTCGATGTCAGACCGGAATAATTGGGTTTTCTGAATTCACAATCTTATCGGCAACAGTCCTAAAAAAAGCTAAATATTACTGTTTTTCTAGCTCCTCGTTAGTTTGACCAAAGAATACACAGCGGCTTGTCAGGTTCTCTTTCCAATACATATTCAACAAGAAACAGTTTATGTACCCATTGGGTACAGATGTCAATTTAACATTTTTTCCACACTGGTTCAACGTAATTGAATTGAAATAATGTGGAAACAACGTTGATTCAACCAGTGTGTGCCCAGTGGGTAGTCCTTCTGCTCTTGCAGCTGTGCTGCAGCTTCTTTACCAACTGTATTATTTCATACTTCAGAAATAAGTATACTGTTATTCTTAAGAAACAAACGGACATGAAGTGGGGTCCAGAATTATTGACACGATTGATGAAGGTGAATAAAAATGACTGTATAAAATAAATACTTGAAATACTGAGCTACTGTATATTGTATGCTCAAAATATGGGAAATTCTATTATTTTATACTAATACAATTCATGCATTCTCATTTCGATGCCAAACCCACCACTGGTGTGCGTGGCCAAAGAACTCTATTTTCATGTCAGCTGACCAATCAAAGTGCCAATGTCATTTAGCAAACTCCAGGAATTTCCATTTTTTAAATAACATGAAAATGATGCTCGTTGGCTACACACACCAGTGGTGGGTTTGGTGTCATTTACATTACATTTACATTTAAGTCATTTAGCAGACGCTCTTATCCAGAGCGACTTACAAATTGGTGCATTCACCTTATGACATCCAGTGGAACAGCCACTTTACAATAGTGCATCTAAATATTTTAAGGGGGGAAGGGGGGGGTGAGAAGGATTACTTTATCCTATCCTAGGTATTCCTTAAAGAGGTGGGGTTTCAGGTGTCTCCAGAAGGTGGTGATTGACTCCGCTGTCCTGGCGTCGTGAGGGAGTTTGTTCCACCATTGGGGAGCCAGAGCAGCGAACAGTTTTGACTGGGCTGAGCGGGAACTGTACTTCCTCAGTGGTAGGGAGGCGAGCAGGCCAGAGGTGGATGAACGCAGTGCCCTTATTTGGGTGTAGGGCCTGATCAGAGCCTGGAGGTACTGAGGTGCCGTTCCCCTCACAGCTCCGTAGGCAAGCACCATGGTCTTGTAGCGGATGCGAGCTTCAACTGGAAGTGTCGAAATGAGAATGCATGAGCAGAAGAAAAACATACCGACTGTAAAATATGGTGGTGGATCTATGATGTTATGGAGCTATTTTGCTTCCACTGGTCCTGGGGCCCTTGGTAAGGTCAATGGAATTATAAACTTTACCCAGTAACCAGGATATTTCAGCCCAAAACTTGGTTGCCCCTGCCAGGAAGCTGAAACCTGGCTGCAAGTCGATCTTCCAGCAAGAGAATAAATAAATGATTAATTTGCCGCAAAATCAACGTTTTGCAATGGCCATCTCATTCTACAGACTTTGAACCCCATTTTAAAACCAGTGGTTTGACTTGAAAAGGGTAGTCCATAAGCGCAGATGAAGGATATCAAGGATCTGGAAGGATTCTGTATGGAGGAATGGTCTAGGATCCCTCCCAGTGTGTTCTCCAACTCATTTTCTTGTTGTTGAAAAGGGCTCAGTGTCATTATCATCGCAAGGTGAGGTATTGAAAGATATTGAAAACAGGGGTGTCAATAATCTGACCCTTACATTTTTGAGATTTTATTTTATTACTTGTTCAACAAAATATTTTTCTCAGAGTAATTGTATTAGTATTAAATAATATAATTTCACATTTTTTATGATGCATGAATACAGCATAGTATTTGAATTATATATTTTATACAGTCATTTTTGCTCATCTTTATAAGGGTGTCAATAATTTCAGACCTCACTGTGGGTAGCCTAGTGGTTAAGAGTGTTGTACCAATAACCAAAACGTCACTGGTTCAAATTCCTGGGTCAATAAGATGAACAATCTAGCGATGTTCCCTTGTGCAAGGCGCAAAACCCTAATTGTGCCTGTGAGTCGCTCTAATGCTTCATTGACCAGACAATATGGATCTGCACGAGAGGGAAGTGTCATTGTCCAGTTACACCTGAGTACAAAGTCAACCAGCTAACAATCAATCAAATGTATTTATAAAGACCTTTTTACATCAGCCAATGTCACAAAGTGCTGTACAGAAACCCAGCCTAAAACCTCAAACAGCAAGCAATGCAGATGTAGAAGCACGGTAGCTAGGAAAAACTCCCTGGAAAGGCCGGAACCTAGGAAGAGACCTAGAAAGGAACCAGGCTCTGAGGGGTAGCCAGTCCTCTTCTGGCTGTGCCAGGTGGAGATGATAGCAGAACATGGCCAAGATGTTCAAACGTTCATAGATTATAATAATAATCATAATAATAATAATCACAGTGGTTGTAGAGGGTATTTTGCTTCCACCTCAGCGCCTCAGGAGTAAATGTCAGTTGGCTTTTCATAGCCAATCATTCAGAGTTAGAGGCAGCAGGTGCTGTAGAGAGAGAGTCCAAAACAGCAGGTTCGGGACAAGGTAGCACGTCCAGTAAACAGGTCAAGGTTCCATAGCCGCAGGTAGAACAGTTGAAACTGGAGCAGCAGAATGACCAGGTGGACTGGGGACAGCAAGGAGTCATCAGGCCAGGTTGTCCTGAGGGATGGTCCTAGGGCTCAGGTCCTCAGAGAGAAGAGAGAGAGAAAGAGAGAGAGAAAGAGAGAGAGAAGGAGAAAGATAGAAAAAGAGAGAGCGAGAATTAGAGGGAGCATGCTTAAATTCAGAAAGGACACCGGATAAGACAGGAGAAAAATACTCCAGATATAACAGACTGACCCTAGCCCCCGACACAAACTAATGAAGCATAAATACTGGAGGCTGAGACAGGACATTTCGGGAGACACTGTGGCCCTGTCTGACAATACCCCCGTACAGGGCCAAACAAGAAGGATATAACCCCACCCACTTTGGCAAAGTACAGCCCCCACACCACTAGAGAGATATCTTCAACCACCAACCTACTACCCTGAGACAAGGCAGAGTATAGCCCACAAAGATCTCCCCCATGCATGAACCTGAGGGGGCGTCAACCCACTCAAGTGACGCACCCATCCTAGGGACGGCATGGAAGAGCATCAGTAAGCCAGTGACTCAGCCCCCGTAATAAGGTTAGAGGCAGAGAATCCCTGTGGAGAGAGGGGAACCGGTCAGGCAGAGACAGCAAGGGCGGTTTGTCGCTCCAGTGCCTTTCCGTTCACCTTCACACCCCTGGGCCAAACGACACTCAATCATAGGACCTACTGAAGAGACGAGTCTTCAATAAAGACTTAAAGGTTGAGACCAAGTCAGCGTCTCTCACATGGATAGGCAGACCATTGCATAAAGATTTAGCTCTATAGGAGAAAGCCCTGCCTCCAGCTGTTTGCATAGAAATTCTAGGGACAATTAGGAGGCCTGTGCCTTGTGACCGTAGCGTACGTGTAGGTATGTACTTCAGGACCAAATCAGAAAGACAGGTAGGAGCAAGCCCATGTAATGCTTTGTAGGTTAGCACTAAATCTTGAAATCAGCCCTTGCCTTAACAGGAAACGAGTGTAGAGAGGCTAGCACTGGAGTAACATGATCACATTTTTTGGTTCTAGTCAAGATTCTAGCAGCCGTGTTTAGCACTAACTAAAGTTTTCCTTAGTGCTTTATCGGGGTAATCGGAAAGTAGAGCATTGCAGTAGTCTAACCTAGAAGGGACAAAAGCATGGATATATTTTGCATTCTTTTTGGACAGAAAGTTTCAGATTTTTGCAATGTTACGAAGATAGAAAAAAGCTGTCCTTCATCAAAAGAGAGATCAGGGTTCAGAGTAACGACGAGGTCCTTCACAGTTTTATTTGAGATGATCGTAAAACCATCGAGATTAATTGTCAGATCCAACAGAAGATCTCTTTGTGTAACGCCCGGGTTGTAGTGGAGGAAGAAGTTAGGAGCAGGAAGCAGAGAGTTCAGGGTGGCGCTACTTTATTTGCACCACAACGGTGAAACGACGCCGCCAATCCAAACAAATGCCCCAAACACCGGGAACTTGAACAGTCCAGCAAAATACAAAATACACAGGCAACAGTGACCTACAGCCGTGTACAACATGTACACTGAAAACAATCCCGCACAACCAGCAGGCGGGCTGGCTGGTAAATAAAGCCCAACCAATTATCCTAAACTAAACACAGGTGCAACTAATAAACAGAAAAGGGATCAGTGGCAGCTAGTAGGCCGGTGACGATGACCGGTAGTGGGTAACTAAACCCCACTGTGATGGCATTTAGACCTCTATAATCAATGCACGGGTGCAGACCTCCCTCCTTTTTTCTTCACAAAAAAGAAACTTGAGGAGACGGGTGAGATGGAGGGCTGAATGTACCCCTGCCCCAGAGATTCCGTGACATATGTCTCCATAGCCAACGTCTTCTCCTGGGAAAATGGGTACACGTGACTCTTGGGAATCGCAGCGTTTACCTGGAGATTTATCGCGCAATCCCCCTGTCGATGAGGTGGTAATTTAGTCGCTCTCTTCTTACTGAAAGCGATTGCCAAATCAACAAATTCAGGGGAGATGCGCCCCGTGGAACCCTGGAACCCTGGTCTGGACTCTCTACCGATGTGGCCCTGATGGAAACTCCCAGACACCTTCCAGAACACTCCTCTGACCACCCCTGGAGAACCCCCTGTCTCCACGAAATCTTAGGATTGTGACTAGCCAGCCAGGGAATCCGAGGCACCACTGGAAACGCAGGTGATTTCGATAATGAACAGACTAATTCGCTCCCTATGATTCTCCTGCGTCACCGTGTCCAGTGGAACCGTGGCCTCCCTGACCAACCCTGACCCTAACGGCCGGCTGTCTAGGGAGTGCACGGGGAAGGGAGAGTCTATCGGCATGAGCAGAACACCCAGCTTGATGGCGAGTCCGCGATCCATAAAGTTCCCAGCTGCACCTGAATCGACTAGCGCCTTATGCTGGGAAGAGGGGAAAAACATCAAGGGAAAAAATTAAGACACACAGGACCAACAGGGGGTTCTGGTGAGTTTGGTGCTGACTCACCTGGGGTGACTGAGAAGCGTTCCGCCTGCCCTCTCGACTCCCAGACGGGCCTCCTCCTCTGGTACCCCTCGGCACGGCCCCCCCTAACTCCATAGGAATGGGAGCGGGGGCGCTGGGTGGTGGAACAAACAGGACCCTCTTAGAACGCCCATGGGCAGCCAGCAGATTGTCCAGCCGGATAGACATGTCGATGAGTTCATCAAGGGAGAGAGCGGTATCCCGACACGCTAGCTCCCTGCGGACTACACCAGTAGTGGTCTATCAGGGACCTGTCGTTCCACCCAGCCCCAGCGGCCAAGGTCTGGAACTCCAACGCGTAATCCTGTGCGCTCCTCTTCTCCTGCCTAAGGTGGAACAGTCGCTCACCGGCGGGTGAATTCCGGGTAGTGCTCCTTCGCCGAGTCTGGGCCACTCCAGACCGCGTTCTCCCACTCCAGAGCACAACCCGTCAGGCAAGAGACGAAGACCATCACCCTCTCCGCTCCCGTGGCAGTGGGCCTCACTGTCGCCAGGTACAGTTCCAGTTGGAGCAGGAACCCCTGACACCCTGCCGCCGCTCCATCATAGTCTCTCAGGAGCGCAAGACGGAGAGCGCTGGAGCCGGAGGGGGAGAGAGGAGATGGGGGATCCAGAGCTGGAGGAACCGAAGGTGGAGAGAGGAGACCACTCCTCTCCCATCGGTCCATTCTCTCCATCATCTGGTCCATCGCAGATCCTATCTGATGGAGGACGGTGGTATGGTGGAGGACACGTTCCTCCATCGATGGGAGTGGGTTGGCAGCTGCTCCTGCTGACTCCATTCTTTAATGGAGTGGGATTCTGTAACGCCCGGGTTGTAGTGGAGGAATAAGTTAGGAGCAGGAAGCAGAGATTTCAGGGTAGCGCTACTTTATTTGCACCACAACGGTGAAATGATGCCAACCCAAACAAATGCCCCAAACACCGGGAACTTAAACAGTCCAGCAAAATACAAAATACACAGAAAACATGTACACTGAAAACAATCCCGCAGAACCAGCAGGCGGGCCGGCTGGTAATTTTTAAAATGTATTTTTCCTTTATTTAAGTAAGCAAGTCAGTTAAGAACAAATTATTAATTTCAATGACGGCCTAGGAACAGTGGGTTAACTGCCTGTTCAGGGGCAGAATGACAGATTTGTACCTTGTCAGCTCGGGGATATAAACTTGCAACTTTTCGGTTACTAGTCCAACGCTCTAACCACTAGGCTACCCTGCCGCTACCAAGCCAAACCAATTATCCTAAACTAAACACAGGTGCAACTAATAAATAGAAAAGGGGGAAAAGGGATCAGTGGCAGCTAGTAGGCCGGTGACGACGACCGCCGAGCGCCACCCGAACAGGAAGGGGAGCCACCTTCGGTAGGAGTCGTGACGCTTTGTTTCTTGGGACCTAGAACTAGCATCTCTGTTTTGTCCGAGTTTAAAAGTTTAAAAAACTGCCGCCATCCACTTCCTTATGTCTGAAACACAGGCTTCCAGGGAGGGCAATTTTGAAGCTTCACCATGTTTCATTGAAATGTACAGCTGTGTATCATCCGCATAGCAGAGAAAGTTAAAATGATGTTTCCAAATGACATCACCAAGAGGTAAAATATATAGCGAAAATAATAGTGGTCCTAAAACGGAAACTTAAGGAACCCCAAAATTTACAGTTGATTTGTCAAAAGACAAACCATCCACAGAGACAAACTGATATATTTCCAACAGATAAGATCTAAACCAGGCCAGAACTTGTTCGTGTAGAGATATAGTGTTAAAAACTTTAGTGTCTCCCTTTATCCTAGGTCTTGGCAGTGTTGTGCAGACTCAGGACAACTGTGCTTTGGAGAAATATGCAGATTTAAAGAGGAGTCCGTAATTTGCTTTCTGAGGATCATGATCTTTTCGTCAAAGAAGTTAATGAATTTATCACTGCTAAAGTGAAGGCCATCCTCTCTTGGGGAATGCTGCTTTTTCGTTAGCTTTGCGACAGTATCAAAAATAAATGTAGGAGTTTTTTATTCTCCTCAATGTAAATAATAGGATGATCGAGCAGCAGTGAAAAAAATGTCGGAAGAGAGTCCAGTTTGGTGTAGCGCCATTTCCGTTGCAAATTTCTCTAAGCTTGCTTCAGAGCTCGGGTATTTTCTGTATACCAGGGAGTTAGTTTCTTATGACAAATGTTTTTTGTTTTTAGGGTTGCGACTGCATCTAAGGTATTACGCAAGGTTAAATTTAGTTCCTCAGTTAGGTAGTTAACCAATTTTTGTACTCTGACGTCCTTGGGTAGGTGCAACCGTAATAAAATGGTGGTCCGATAGTCCAGGATTATGAGGAAAACATTAAGATCCACAATATTTATTCCACGGGACAAAACTAGGTCCAGAGTATGACTGTGGTAGTGAGTAGGTCCAGAAACATGTTGGACAAAACCTACTGAGTTGATGATGGATCCAAAAGCCATTTGGAGTGGGTCTGTGGACTTTTCCATATGAATATTAAAGTCACCAAAAATTGGAACATTATCTACCATGACTACAGGGTCTGATAGGAATTCAGGGACCTCAGTAAGGAACGCAGTATACGGTCCAGGAGGCCTATAAACAGAAGCTATAAAAAGTGATTTAGTAGGCTGCATAGATTTCATGACTAGAAGTTCAAGAGACAAAAACACCGTCATTTTTTGGGAGGCAAATTTAAATTTGCTATCGTAAATGTTAGCAAACACTTCCGTAATTGTGGGATGCGCAGAGGATATGGTCTCCAGTGTAACCAGGAGGAGAGGCCTCATTTAACACAGTAAATTAATCAGGCTTAAGCCATGTTTCAGTCAGGCCAATCACATCAAGATTATGATCAGTGATTAGTTAATTGACTATAACTGCCTTGGAAGTGAAGCCGTCTTGTGGAAACCAGTTTATAGCTCATGACTGATCCTGTCCAGTCAATAGCCACACGTGTCTCAGCCACTGGTCCTCTACCTGTCTGGTATCAACATTAGCCAGGTTTTAGGGATCACCCTAGCACACCTGGCAGCTTAATGTTGTTTGTCTTTATCGACAATCACACACAGCTCTGTTATTCTGCTTCAGAAATAATCTCTCTTTCCCATTACCACTCTGGGATTATACATTTTAATGAATTAATTAAATTACTGATTTCTGTTAGAGAGCTGTAGGGTCTACTCTCTGAACCTTTATTTCAGATAAATGTATGTTTTTTCCCCACAATGGACCAGCGTCAGCTCAAAAGTTAAAATCCAATCCATCCAGTGCAATAAAATTGAACAATCAATGAAGTGCAGGTTGACCTTCAGAACACCACCATTCTAAGCAGGGCTCTCCTCTGTCTGTAAAAGCAGAAGGACCTTGAAGCCTAAGCTAATGCAAGGACAGGCTGGGAGCTGGGAGGGACCTGCAAGAGCCTTGTAGGGCTGTAATGCTTGCTAATGGACAGTGCGTAGGCTGAGCCAAGGGCACTGTGGGCCTGATCGGGAGTGGACTGGATACCCTTCTAAAGTCACATGATACAGAGTCTGACTCACCACCACTGGATTGTCAATGTCACATTCACAGCAAACTGACTGGCAGCAGAGAGACATGCACTGTGAGATGGAGATTCCACTTTCACTAGGGAAATCAAGGTTTCTTAAATTGAAGTTAATGGTTATGAAAATTTCCCAGTCAAAAACATAATCATTATAGCAGTAATTGCTACAGTGCATTCGGAAAGTATTCAGACCCCTTCCTTTTTTCCACATTTTTTACGTTACAGCCTTATTACAGCCTGATTCTGAAATGAATTAAATCATTTTTTTCCCCATCAATCTTGTGTGTACAATACCCCATAATCACAAAGTGAAAACAGACATTTTTGCAAATGTATCTAAAATTTGAAACAGAAATAGCTTATTTACATAAGTATTCAGACCCTTTGCTATGGAACTCGAAATTGAGCTCAGGTGTATACTCTTTCCATTGATCATCCTTGAGATGTTTTTTCAACTTGATTTGAGTCCACATGTGGTAAATTCAAAGGATTGGACATGATTAGGAAAAGCACACAACTGTCTATATAAGGTCCTACAGTTGACAGTGCATGTCAGAGCAAAAACACAGCCATAAGTTTGAAGGAATTGTCCATAGAACTCAGAGACAGGATTGTGTCGTGGCACAGATCTGGGGAAGGGACCTTCAATGCTTAAACATTTCTGCGTCATTGAAGGTCCCCAAGAACACAGTGGCCTCTGTCTTTCCTAAATGGAAGAAGTTTGGAACCACCTAGACTCTTCCTAGAGCTGGTCGCTCGGCCAAACTGAGCAAAAGGGGGAGAAGGGCCTTGGTCATGGAGGGAACCAAGAACGCGATGCTCACTCTGACAGAGCTCCCGAGTTCCTCTGTGGAGATGGGAGAACCTTCAAGAAGGACAACCATCTCTGCAGCACTCCACCAATCAGGCCTGTATGGTAGAGTGGCCAGATGGAAGCCACTCCTCAGTAAAAAAGCAGTAAAAAAAAGCACACAAAAAAGCACATGATAGCCCGCTTGGAGATTTCCAAAAAGGCACCTAAAGGACTTCTCTGACGAAACCAAGATTGAACTATTTGGCCTGAATGCCAAGCGTCACACCTGGAGGAAACCTGGCACCATCCCTATGTTGAAGCCTGGTGGTGGCCGCATCAATCTGTGGGGATATTTGTCAGCGGCAGGGACTGGGAGTCAGGATTGAGGGAAAAATGAACAAAGCAAAGTACAGAGAGATCCTTCATAAAAACCTGTTCCAGAGCGCTCAGGACCTCAGACTGGGGCAAAGGTTCACCTTTCCAACAGAACAACGACCCTAAGCACACAGCCAAAACAATGCAGGAGTGGCTTCGGCACAAGTCTCTGAATGTCCTTGAGTGGCCCAGCAAGTACCTGGACTTGTACCTGATCAAACATCTCCAGAGAGACCTGAAGATAGCTGTGCAGTGATGCTCCCCATCCAATCTGACAGAGCTTGAAAGGATCTTCAGAGAGAAGAATGGGAGAAACTCCCCACATACAGGTGTGCCAAGCTTGTAACGTCATACCCAAGAAGACTCAAGGCTGTAATCACTGCCAAAGGTGCTTCAACAAATTACTGAGTAAAGGGTCAGATACTTATGCAAATGTGATATCAATTTTTATTTTTTATAAATTAGCAAAAATAATTGTGTATTTCGTGGAGATTGATGAGGGGGAAAATGATTTAATCCATTTTATAAGAAGGCTGTAACTTAAAAAGAATTGTAAAAAGTCAAGGGATCTGAATACTTTCCGAATGCACTGCATTGATGTGGGAAGATAAAAATAAGTCATGATTACTCAATGATGTTTATATTTTTGGGACTAATTTAGAGTTTGTCCATGTGACCAAGGTAAGACTGCTCTACCCTGTTTATATTTAGTCTCTAAATGATGATTTAAAAGGTATTGTCCAGCCCATCTGTTGTCCTACCATCTAACTGCTCTCCGTCATTACTCAGGTAATGTAGAGAGGATGATAAGAAACAGGTTATTGGACTCCCATGTTATAAGTCCAAACAGACCCAGAAGCATGTTTGTGTGTGTATAGTATATGTATGTGTGTGTATGATTGTGTGTGTGCAAGAGTATGGGAGGATAATCATCCTTCCCAGAAGGGGCACATAGCCTAGTGGTTAGAGAGTTGGGCCAGTAACAAAAAGGTTTCTGGTTTGAATATCCAAGCCAACAATGTGAAACATCTGTCCACTGTGACAAAAAAAGGTTTTGTGTTTATCATGACCAATACACCTGGTCACTGATCACTGTGGGGTTAGGTATGTGTGGACTGGAGGGGGTTAGTTGGGGCTCTCATATTTCACACCAGCGGGACTGCGTCCAAGGCTCTGCTCTTTGGCAAGGGTTTAGCTTTTGGCTCTCATTTCAGATTTAATTCATGTCAGACCAACTCTGCCATCTGTCACAACGTCATGGTGAGTTAGCATACCACAAGGGAACTCACAGTCAAGAAAACAACTCCAGTTATGTTTCTTTCTCGTGAGAAATATGGTTTTGCATGTTTATGTTTTGAGTTAGGATGGGAACGAAGTTGGTAAAAATGCTAGTCATTATCGTATCCCAGCAGGCAAAATTTGCCATGGCTGCATCATAAAAACGTTTCTCACTTCACTGATTTTGGAAGCAGAGCTTCTTATAAAGACAAAATGAAATAACAGAGGGAACATAAAAAACACAGTAGGCTTTCTTTTCAATCAAACTAAAATCCATTGGATTGTGGACAGATTGTGATTGATCAGCCATAGATGGAATGAATAGACTAAGTGTTGTCAGGTCAGAGGAAGCATCTGAAGGTTTGGCTTGGCCCACAATGCACTGGAGCACCTGATACTGTATTATTATCCCTCAATCCCTCTCACCTCACCTCTTCACAAGGTTATTGTTCAACTGTTTTGACAGTACGGTGAGGTAAGAGACAAAAGGCCTCAGGAGGACTATACAGAAATGTCAGATAATGGGAAATATGGAAATTTATAGGCTCATATAAAACTATTTCCCCTATATTTTAAGGTTAAGAACAAAACTGAACAGTAAGGTACATCCAAAAAAGCTCTTTTGAATAATCCATGGGCTGTTTAGATTGTAGATGGATGATATCTGCCTAGCAGATTGCGGAAGCTTGCGTAACACTCATACAGTTGCAGAAAGCCATAGCGTGCAGGAGACTGCTCTTAGTAGCTTTAAGAAAGAACCGTAGCTCAAAAGCCTCTGCATGTGTCAGAAGTCATAAGAGTTTAATTATGTTATTGTTGGGCAGTAGGTGGGAATTACAGGAGTGAACTTTTGCCCCACTCCCAATCTCAGCACCAAGAGCATGAAATCACTATCTGATAAATCTCATTTACTTGAAACAAAACATAATCCTCTTAGCTCTTGAAATTTAGCTTATTAGTAAGGCAGGGTGAGCTCATTAAAACTCTCCCTGCTCTTTTGTTCAGTTTGTCGGTCAGCCTACAAACATTTGTCAAGCTAGTTAGAGTTTTTCACTCCATTCACACTTTACAGGTGAGCGAAAATTATAATATACATTATATGCATAGCCTACTGCTGGATAACCACATAGTGAGATAGAATCAGTGGTTTGTTACATGCCCAAGGCATTACCTCATAGGCAATGTTACAGTTGGGCAGTTATCTGACTACAGAGAAGGCAACTCCAGTCATTCCCTTTTCACTCCAGCTTCTCCTTCAATCTTTACAATACACAAGGAAGTTGATTCTAGAAAAGGAATGAGAGTAAAGGGGATTCTTCAGATGAAGAAAATATCTGACGGTTTGTCAGGCAGTCCCAGCCAAGGTGATGCTTTGAAGCTGTCTGTGTTTAATCCTTCCCAGTTTCTCCTCCTCTTCAGTTTCACCCAACATTCCTGTCTGGTTTAATAATCCCATTTCACTTCCCTGTCCTCCTATTATTGTTTATTTTGTTGGTTTGTTCCTTCTCTCCTCTACGCCCGGGTCTCGTCAGAGGCAATGTTTGTTATCACACGGTGCTCGTTTTGGTTGCCCATGCCCGTCGGTCGCCATAGACATAGCCTCTCCAATTACTGGACCAATTTGGATTAGAGGACATGATATCAGTTCAATGAAGAGGATCCCATCAAATAAAAATACAATAATGCCTATGCACTGACGTTAGAGATGAACTAAATAACTTTCCCTAATATCCTTCTTGGAAGCAATATGGGTCAAAGGTGTCGGGAACTCCAATAAAGTAATCGGAGTAATTAACAGGAGAAAATACAGATACTCAGGACTAGGGTTATTCAACTCTTACCCTGTGAAGTCCGGAGCCCACTGGTTTTCTGTTCTACCTGATAATTAATTGCACACACCTGGTGTCTCAGGTCTAAATCGGTCCCTGATTAGAGGGAAACAATAAAAAGATTCAGGGGAACTGGCTTCGCGGTCCAGAGTTGAGTTTGAAGGCTTTAGACTTTGAGGGCTCACTTTATCACTGAATTCTATCAAATACAATAAAATGAATCTATTGAACTAAATCTGACCATAATAAAAGTAAGAAAATATTGTTCATGACACTAATATGTAGTTACCATTTATGATGTGCTGTACTGCACTGTGTCTACTCTGATCAGAGGTTGGAATTTAAGACCCCACAGGAGATCTTAAAGTAGATCTCAGTGTAATTGTGATTTTATAAAGCAACCATTTGATCCTTTATCTGATTTGCAGCTTGCCAGATCATTTTAATTCACTGTATAATCTATAAAATGGACCTCAAATAAGATTATACTAGATTAGATTACTTGTGATTACCTAGATTTATTCCAGGCAAATGTAGTGGTCTACCTGATACATAAAGCACTGATTATGTTGGATGTTACAGTTGCTGATAAAAAAAAACAGAACTGCAATACCTCATCAACCTGTAGAAAACAGCCAAGATTGGTGCGTGCTCAAATATGGAGTTTGCTCAGATTACCGTCTACATTGATACTCTTTACATGATGGGCAATTGTTAATGGACTTTTCAGATTGACGCATTATGTCATGCCAGGATAATAAAGAGCACTTAATCAATCAAGTAAACATGGTGTTCTTAAATGTTCAAGGCCCTATTTGTAATGGAAAATCTGGTTCATAAGTGAGTTATCAAAAACTGGTTTGACACAGAAAGGAGCATAAACAAGTGATACAGTACTAAAGTGAAATCAGCTACATGCAATCTCTATGACAGGATAGAACGAGTGTGTCAGAGCGGCTCCACTAAGAACATGTCTGGCAATGACATTGACCATTACTGTAGAGGTCTAAAAGTAGTAAACGTAATACTGTGTGACAACTGGATGGCACAATTCCTCTTCCATTGATACGTGAATGACCAGGCAGAGGATAGGATGTTCAAACCATTGAAAATACTGCCGACTTAAAAGACAAATCGCAATGTCATAAGAACATTCTAGAAATAAAGTATCCATTTCTATTTCGCAGGACATTTGTTTGACAAAACCTCCTGCTTTCTAACCCATGGTATTTCCATTACACTGGGCAATTCAGCACATTTTAAGACAGGCTACACGATTAAAGACCCAGTGCAGTCAAAATATTTTTTTTCCTGTGTTTGTATCATATTCTACAAGAGCTGATGAAACTAACACTGTGATAGTGTGAAACAATGTCCTGTTAGTTGCTGGTTGAAAATACAATATACACAGGACCTTGTAATCAGCAGGTTTTCATGGGCGGGAGGTTTAGCTTTCCATGGTTACATCACCATGCGGTAAATTGGTTATTAGACCAATAAAAATGTTGTTCCCAACCTCTCTGCCAATAAAATCTAGTTTTCAGTATTTATGCCCATTTTAATGAAAATCGATTACAATAAGGTACTTCCATTGTTACCCAGAAATTATTTGATATTGATGTAAAAAAAAAATGGCTGCATTGGGCCTTTAATTATTTACAACAATTGAGTCGAAATTGAATTGGGGATGGCTTGAAAATGATAGCTTTATCAAAAAACACTTCAGAAACTCTTAGAACGGTAAGACTGTGAAACTGAAGCCATTACACAGCTAATCTGATAGAAATCAGTTTGTTGTAAAATAAAATAAAATATTCAATATGATCTGTGAAACCTGAAGGATCTGGAGAAGGTCTGTATGGAGGAGTGGGCCAAAATTCCTGCTGCAGTGTGTGCAAACCTGGTCAAGAACTACAGGAAACATATGATCTCTGTCATTTTAAACAAAGGTTTCTGCACCAAATATGAAGTTCTGCTTTTCTGATGTACCAAATACTTATGTCATGCAATAAAATGCAAATGAATTACTTAAAAATCATACAATGTGATTTTCTGGATTTTGTTTTAGATTCCGTCTCTCACAGTTGAAGTATACCTATGATAACAATGACAGACCCCTACATGCTTTGTAAGTATGAAAAACTGCAAAATCGGCAGTGTATCAAATACTTGTTCTCCCCACTGTATTACTCTTGTCCAGATGAGATAGGGCAGTGTGCAATGTGATGGCAAATACATCGTCAGGGGCGGTAAGCAAATTGGAGTGGGTCTAGGGTATCAGGTAGGGTGAAGGTGATATGGTTCTTGACTAGTCTCTCATAGCCCTTCATGATGACAGAAGTGAATGCAATGGGATGATAGTCATTTAGTTCAGTTACCTCAGCTTTCTTGGGAACAGGAACAATGGTGGCCACCTTGAAGCATGTGGTGACAACAGACTGGGATACGGATTGGTTGAATATGTATGTAAACACACCAGCCAGCTGGTCTGTGCATGCTCTGAGGACGCGGCTAGGGATGCCGTCAGTTAAGAACAAGTTCTTATTTATGTTACATTCTGACCTTAATTCCTTTTTATGTCTTTATTTTAGTTGGTCAGGGCGTGAGTTGGGGTGGGCATTCTATGTTGTTTTGTTCTGTTGTTATATTTCTATGTGTTTGGCCTAGTATGGTTCTCAATCAGAAGCAGGTGTCAGTCGTTGTCTTTGATTGGGAGCCATATTTTTTTATGTTTTCTATTGTGTTTTGTGGGTGATTGTATCCTGTGTTAGTGTTTTCACCATACGGGACTGTTTCGGTTGTTTGTTTGTACTTTTGTTATTTTGTTCAGTGTTCTGTTGATTTATTAGATATATCATTATTGACACTTACCACACTGTACATTGGTCTGATCCTTGCTACTCCTCCTCTGAAGATGAGCAATTCCATTACAATTTACAATGACGGCCTACACCGATGAAACCTGGAACGACGCTGGGCCAATCGTCCTATGGGACTCCCAAATACAGTTGTGATATAGCCTTTCTTCATCAATCTACAAACAATACCCAATAATGACAAAGCAGCAATTTGTTTTACTAATTTATTAAATGTAATAAACTGAAATATTACATTTACATAAGTATTCAGACCCTTTACTCAGAAATTTGTTGATTCACCTTAGGCAGCGATTACAGTCTTGAGTCCTCTTGAGTATGACACTATAAGCTTGGCCCACCTGTATTTGGGGAGTTTCTTCCATTCTCTCTGCAGATCCTCTCAAGCTCTGTCAGGTTGGATGGGGAGCGTTGCTGCACAGCTATCTTCAGGTATCTCCAGAGATGTTCGATCGGGTACAAGTCCGGGCTCTGGCTGGGCCACTCACGGACAATCAGAAACTTGTGCCGAAGCCACTCCTGCATTGTCTTGGCTGTGTGCTTGGGTTTGTTGTCCTGTTGGAAGGTGAACTTTTCTCCCAGCCTAAGGTCCTGAGTGCTCTGGAGCAGGTTTTCATCAAGGATCTCTCTGTACTTTGCTCTTTTCATCTTTCCCTCAATCCAGACTAGTCTTCCAGTCCCTGCCGCTGAAAACATCCCCACGTCATGATGCTGCCACCACCATGCTTCACCGTAGGGATGGTGCCAGGTTTCCTCCAGGTGTGACGCTTGGCATTCAGGCCAAACAGTTCAATCTTGGTTTCATCAGACCAGAGAATCTTGTTTCTCATGGTCTGAGAGTCCGTACGGTAACTTTTGGCAAACTCCAAACGGGCTGTCATGTGCCTTTTACTAAGGAGTGGCTTCTGTCTGGCCACTCTACCATAAAGGCCTGATTGGTGGAGTGCTGCAGAGATGGTTGTCCTTCTTGAAGGTTCCCCCATCTCCACAGAGGAACTCTGGAGCTCTGTTAGAGTGAGCATCGGGTTCTTGGTCACATCCTTGACCAAGGCCCATTCCCCCCAATTGCTCAGTTTGGCCGGGCGGCCAGCTCTAGGACGAATCTTGGTGGTTCCAAACTTCATTAATTTAAGAATGATAGAGGCCACTGTGTTCTTGGAGACCTTCAATTCTTTAGAAATGTTTTGGTACCCTTCCCCAGATCTGTGTCTTGACACAATCTTGAATTGGAGCTCTACGGACAATTCCTTCGATCTCATGGCTTGGTTTTCGCTCTGACATGCACTGTCAACTGTGAGACCTTATACAGACAAGTTTGAGCCTTTCTGAAACATGTCCAATCAATTGAATTTACCACAGGTGGACTCCAATCAAGTTGTAAAAACATCTCAAGAATGATCAATGGAAACAGGATGCACCTGAGCTCAAATTCTAATCTCATAGCAAAGGGTCTGAATGCTTATGTAAAGAGACCATCTCTGGGAATTGTTTTTAGTACATTTGCAAAAATCTCTAAACCTGTTTTTGCTTTTTCAGTATGAGGTATTGAGTGTAGATTGATGAGGAAACATTTTTTTAAATTCATTTTTGGAACAAAGCTGTATGGCACAATATGTGGAGAAAGGGAAGGGGTCTGACTACTTTCCAAATGCACAGTACATACATGCATACAGAGAGAGATGACCCAATGTTATGTTCAATTTAACAAAAAGAAGAATAAATAAAACACATCAAATTAATTAAATGCATTTGGTATTGAATACTCATGTTGTGTTTATCTCTTATTGATGCCTTTCAGGCTGGTTTATTGGGTGGCCTGTTCTGTCTTCTGCATTTCAGACCAAAACAAGACCATTTTTAAAGTTCACTATGGATCTTCAAACAGGTTAGCCTCTGTAAAGTCTTTGGATGTATTTGAAGTGTGATTAAAGTGTGTTCTGTGTTATTCCTTGGTCTTTTCCAATACTAACTGAATGGTGAAAGAATGTATTTACAGTGTAATTATTGTGTATTATGTTACTCTTGTCTCTGTCCTCCATACTCTTCCTCTCCATACTGTCTTGTCATGATCACTGCAGCTGATAGCATAGCACATATTCAACTTTTACTTGATAATACTCAACGCCATCAAACAATGTCATTTGTATTCCAAACATAATTGTTAGTGTAAATGTAATCTAATATTTGTCTATTTTGCTTTAGGTACCCCTCTAACCAGAAATACATGGATGTGTGCACAGCACTCATTCAGAAGTACTCCTCGTTGAGAGACCACAAGGTGAAGGGATTTGTAAGAATTTTTCAATTGTCCTTCTCACATTATTCACACACTAATAACCTTTTTACACCACATTGTGCCTACCCAGATCATGATGTGCTGGTTTGGATTTTTTCTTCTCACATTGTTTATTCCATCACATTTTTAGCAGCATAACGAGACAATCGCACGTTATGTAATTGACTGAGTCTGCTCCTCTGACCTCGGTCAAATGCAAAGTTAGAAGTAATACTGTGTAAGGTCAAATTAAATCAAGTAACATTTTATTTGTCACATGTGCCAAATAACCAACAATGCAGTATAAAAACAAATAAGTGTTAAGTAAATAATAAATACGTTTTTTTTATGTAAAAACAAAATAATAATTAAAGAGCAGCAGTAAAATAATAGCAAGGCTTTATACAGGGGGTACCGGTAAAGAGTGAATGTGGAGGCTATATACAGGGGGTACCAGTAAAGAGTGAATGTGGAGGCTATATACAGGGGGTACCGGTAAAGAGTGAATGTGGAGGCTATATACAGGGGGTACCAGTAAAGAGTCAATGTGGAGGCTATATACAGGGGGTACCGGTAAAGAGTCAATGTGGAGGCTATATACATGGGGTACCGGTACAGAGTCAATGTGGAGGTTATATACAGGGGGTACTGGTAAAGAGTGAATGTGGAGGCTATATACAGGGGGTACCGGTAAAGAGTCAATGTGGAGGCTATATACAGGGGGTACCGGTAAAGAGTCAATGTGGAGGCTATATACAGGGGGTACCGGTACAGAGTCAATGTGGAGGCTATATACAGGGGGTACCAGTAAAGAGTCAATGTGGAGGCTATATACAGGGGGTACCGATACAGAGTCAATGTGGAGGCTATATACAGGGGGTACCAGTAAAGAGTCAATGTGGAGGCTATATACAGGGGGTACCGGTACAGAGTCAATGTGGAGGCTATATACAGGGGGTACCGGTAAAGAGTCAATGTGGAGGCTATATACAGGGGGTACCGGTACAGAGTCAATGTGGAGGCTATATACAGGGGGTACCGGTAAAGAGTCAATGTGGAGGCTATATACAGGGGGTACCGATACAGAGTCAATGTGGAGGCTATATACAGGGGGTACCGGTACAGAGTCAATGTGGAGGCTATATACAGGGGGTACCGGTAAAGAGTCAATGTGGAGGCTATATACAGGGGGTACCAGTACAGAGTCAATTTGGAGGCTTTATACATGGGGTACCGGTACAGAGTCAATGTGCGGGAGCACTGGTTAATCGAAGTAATTGAGGTAGTATGTACATGTAGGTAGAGTAAAAGTGACTATGCATAGATAATAAACAGAGAGTAGCAGCAGCGTAAAAGTGGGAAGGGGGCGGAAATGCAAATAGTCTGGTTAGCCATTTGATTCTATTCAGGAGTCTTACGGCTTGGGGGTGAAAGCTGTTAAGAAGCCTTTTTTACCTAGACTTGGCGCTCCGGTACCTCTTGCCATGCGGTAGCAGAGAGAACAGTCTATGACTAGGGTGGCTGGAGTCTTTGACAATTTGTAGGTCCTTCCTCTGACACTGCCTGGTATTGAGGTCCTGGATGGCAGGAAGCTTGGCCCCAGTGTTGTACTGGGCCATACTCACTACCCTCTGTAGTGCCTTGCGGTCAGAGGCCCAGCAGTTGCCATAACAGGCAGTGATGCAACCAGTCAGAATGCTCTCGATGTGCTACATTGTTAACTTACTTAGAAATATGACTTGAGCAACCTTAATCTTATTTTTTGATTTATTATTCTTACAGTGTGTAAAGTTCCCATCGCCTACCATAAGAATAGTTGGGAATCCCTTTGAGGATGAGAGCCACGTCCAAGTCTTCCTGGATGGAGAGGAGCTACTCACTGAAGAGCCTGTGGACATCTCCATGTTATTGGGACTGGCAATGGGGGTCCATTTCCTTTTTCATATTTAGTATGCAGCATCAGTGAAAAGCACTATGATGTGCATTCAGAAATGTTCTGTGGGAATTGATGAGGGAGGTAAATTGCTAAATAAAAGTTGAATGGCAAACTTTTTGCTGCGGAAAGGGATAGGGGAGACCAGAGCACGAAGTAAGGGAGGTCAGTTGTAACAGCCAAACTACTCAAATTACAAACCACTTAGAAGCTGTTATTCAATGTGCTAATGCTTTTAGTGTCTCTACATGCCTATGGGTTTTATTATTGGCCTGTGAAATATTTTTTACGTATCTAAACATATCATTTGTATCTGTAAGATGGGTTCTTTTGATTGGGAAAGTTAATAACAATAATTGTTATTGTGTTTTTATTTATTGATTGCATATTTGGATTTCTGTAACTTCCAAAGTTAATACAATTAATTTGTGACTTTACAAGTTTGCCACTCAATGTTTTTTGTATTATTATTATTAAGTATTATTGTTATTATTAATATAATACATGGAACATAAAAAGGTTCCTATAGAAATGTAAAACCCTAAAGTTAGATGATGAACCTTTTTAAAAGGAAATTGGAATGAATGTCAGTTTTTCATATGGGACTAAAGGACCTTTACACCACCACTCCCCCGTACTCTGTGTTTCCTAAAGATAACAAAGCCCTTACGGTCCATCATCAGTGCCAGTCGTGATGGATGAGGAATGTCATCATCCATACTCTGTCACCAGAGAGCCATGTCCGCAGCCAGTGTGACCCTGCATCGTCGGCTAGTTTGACATGGAAACTGGCTGTGGATATGGATACACATCCCTAGGGACAGAGGGAGGTGATATGTATCATATCAAAATGAGACAGAGTGAGAGGGAGAAAATGTAAAGGTAAGGGGGCTCATTTCAGAGGTGCTAATGAGGCCCACAGAGGCCCGCTACAGCCAGGAATGTTTGCCCTGCTGCACTGCAGCATGCAGCAGAGAACATTTGGCCTAACAGAATGTTGTCTGCCATGTTTATCCTACAACTCTGTCTACATCTGTCTGTAGTCAGACAAGTGGAAGAGACTTCCACAGCCTGTAGTTGGATGTCTGGCCCAACACAGCCCAGGGACGGATGCCTAACTGCGGGTCCAGTCCGGGAAACTCCACCCTGGGGCATTCCTCAGGTTCTGACTGGAATGTTAGAACCTCCCACAGGAGTACAGCTCTCAGTTTGCGGTCCATAGAAATGTAATGATATTTCTATTTCTATGGTGCAACCTGAATGGTGGAATAGATGTTTGTTCTGAAATATTCAGTGGAACTGTAACGCAATGCTGGAGAGAAGGGCCCAACTTGAATATAACTAAGCAAATGGGGAACAGAGATTTGAATAGTGAAGACATGGGATTGGTCAATTGCATGCTTTGATGCATCGGCATGTTGATAGATCCATATGGTTCAGAGGATTTACGGATGTGACTTCACACCTAATATGTGGTAAGTAGGAAGATATACAGTAGTAGTCATTTGCAAATGATACCTCTACCACATGCATCATCTGTCAGTAAGTGCAGTCCTGGAAATTCAATCTTTATTAGCCCATCTCATTCCCTCCTCTTGAATTATATAGTGCTGGCATCTAATCCAGTAAATAACATGTGAAGGAGCTAGAGTGGTTATTACATAGTAACAACACACAGCACTATAAGGACCTGTCTCTGGTGAGCTGAGCAGCCTTGCAGTGAAGCAGCTTCGACTTTGTGAACATAATGTGCTGTCACCAGGGACCCATTTAATTTCTCAGCCATTGGAATTATTACAAGCTCCATGTTCGGTTCAATACTAATTCACAAAAGTGCTGATGGCTCCTTTATCCCTCATCTTATTACGCTCCTTTACAATCCCCATGACAACTGGAGATGCCTTAATCAGAGAGGTCCGTTAAAAACATATTTCACCCTCTCCATTTCACATTCTGTCACAGGACCCAACATGGCTCCTTATGGCTCCTACAGTTAGGAATAGAATTCTGGAGATGGGAAAGAATCAAGTCTCAGCACTCAGCCAGTCCAACGGGCAGAGCAGACAGGCACGCCACTGTGCACCTTTTCAATTATATCCATTTCACACTCATAAAATGTTAACCTAGACCTCATCACTGACTGTAATCCTGAGTCTGACTATAGGAATATAGCACAAGAAAAATTCACACTTTCATTCTGGACATCTGCGTTATAAGATGTGTATTTCTCTGAGGGAAGTTGTGGTTGCGTGGTCTCCACACCCTCGAAAGAAATGTGAACCTCAATGTTCCGTGCCCTTTCATCACCTAGTAAATCTCCTCACACTGTATGTATGGAGAGGGATCCCTCCCGCAACAGTGCTGAGAGCCCCCTTAATAGACCAAAGATAAACATAATAACATGTAAACGGGCATATTTATATAATGATTATGAATTTGGAGGGCAGAAATGATTAAATATTAAAGCATTGGACCTCTCACTAAAGGCTTCAGTCATACAAAAAATATATTTACATCCAAACTGGTTCTCTAGCGGATTGGTAAGAATGGCTCACCTCGTGTTCAAGATTGGCCCTTTTCTCTTCATTCAGATTACATCCTCTCACTTTTGGTTATTTGAAAATTAAATGAGCTCCAAAATATTGCCAATTTTAAAACAAGCAATAGAAAGCTGGTTAATATTTCAGTTTAATCCACCTGAAAAGACAGAAAAAATATTACAACAAATATTATGGTTAAGCTAAAATATACTAACTGATTCCCTCACACATGCAGTTAACAGAAATATATGGAAATGTCTGCTCAATCGCAAAATTACAACCAATTGATTGCAGCATTATTACACAAAGTGGAAAGGGTAGAAGGTAAGGAACTTGTCTGTTGGCATTAAAGACTAAAGAAAATTGTGCTAAATAAAAAAGTATGCCAGTTCCATTTAAGGACCAAAAGAAATACAGCTGTGCCATACAGGTTGCAAAATAATTGGCAGGAGATTTTGGATGTACCCATTCCATGGCACATGGTTTATGAACTGATACACAAAACAATGCCCGGATTCAAATCTTAGAGTTTTTCTATTTTAATGATTATACAGGATTCTAGCAACCAATATAATGTTCTATGTATATGGGGGATTCAACCATCCCAGCTCTGCAGATTTTGCTGCGAAGGGACTGAACCATTAGATCACTTGTTTTGGTACTGCTCATATGTAGCTTGTTTTTAGTTGCTAACTTGGAGCTAACTCTGCAAATAGCACTGTTGGAAGATTTGAAAAGTCATTGTCAATGATCGATATATATAATATAATATATATAATATAATAATACTCTTCGAAAAAATGTTATCTTTATTTTATTATCTGTAGCAACTATGAGAATAGAAAGATTCTGAACTTGTGTTAATTAAACATCACAGCACAGTGGAAGAATATATGGCAGCTAAAACTGGATGTTCTTCAGAGATAAATGGGAGGGGTTGAGGGTAGCTGAAGGCTGGGACTAAAAACAAACTAAAGATAACTCATGTAAAATACAGTGTGCCCGTAAAATGTATATAGTATGTATAAGCTGGAAGTAGAAGTATTGTGGTCCATTAGTTTACTCCAAATAGGGTAAGGGTGGCAGGGTTAGGGGGAAATAATAAAGAAGGAAAATATATGTAAAAAAATATATACAGTTAAAGTCGGAAGGTTACATACATTGAGGTTGGAGTCATTAAAGCTTTTCAACCAATCCACAAATTTCTTGTTAACAAACTATAGTTTTGGCAAGTCGGTTAGGACATCTACTTTGTGCATGACACAAATACTTTTACCAACAATTATTTACAGACAGATTATTTCAATTATAAATCACTGTATCACAATTCCAGTGGGTCATACATTTACATACAGTAAGTTGACTGTGCATTTAAACAGTTGGAAAATTCTAGAATGACACACGTATGGATTCATGTAGAAACCAAAAAAACTGTTAAACAATTCAAAATATATTTTAGATTCTTCAAAGTAGCCACCTTTTGCCATGATGACAGCTTTGCACACTCTTGGCATTCTCTCAACCAGCTTCACCTGGAATGCTTTTCCAACAGTCTTGAAGGAGTTCCCACAAATGCTGAGCACTTGTTGGCTGCTTTTCCTTCACTCTGCAGTCCAAATCATTCCAAACCATCTCAATCGGGTTGAGGTCTGGTGATTTTGGAGGCCAGGTCATCTGATGCAGCACTTCATCACTCTCCTTCTTGGTGAAATAGCCCTTTCACAGCCTGGAGGTGTGTTGGGTCATTGTTCTGTTGAAAAACAAATGATAGTCCCACTAAGCTCAAACCAGAAGGGATGGCGTATCACTGCAGAATGCTGTGGTAGCCATGCTGGTTAAGTGTGCCTTGCATTCTAAATAAATCACAGACAGTGTCACCAGCAATGCATCCCCACACCATCACATCTCCTCCTCCATGCTTCACAGTGGGAACCACAGATGTGGAGATTAGCCATTCACCTACTCTGCGTCTCACAAAGACACAGCGGTTGGAACCAACAATCTCAAATTTGGACTAACCAAACCAAAGGACAGATTTCCACGGGTCTAATGTCCATTGCTCATGTTTCTTAGCCCATGTAAGTCTCTTCTTCTTAGTGGTGTCCTTTAGAAGTGGTTTCTTTGCAGCAATTCGACCATGAAGTCTCCTCTGAACAGTTGATGTTGAGATGTGTCTGTTACATGAACCTCCGTAAAGTATTTATTTGGCCTACATTTTCTGAGGCTGGTAACTCGTATCCTCTGAACTTATCCTCTTCCTTTCCTCATGAGAGACAGTTTCATCATAGCACGTGATGATTTTTCGACTGCACTTGAAGAAACTTTCAAAGTTCTTGACATTTCTTGACCTTCATGTCTTAAAGTAATGATGGACTGTCATTTCTCTTTGCTTATTTGAGCTGTTCTTGCCACAATATGTACTTGGTCTTTTACCAAATAGTGGTATTTTCTGTATACCACCCCTACCTTGTCACAACACAACTGATTGGCTCAAACACATTAAGAAGAAAATAAATTACACATTAACTTTTAATAAGTCACACCTGTTAATTGAAATGCATTCCAGGTGACTTCCTTATGAACCTTGTTGAGAGAATGCCAAGAGTGTGCAAAGCTGTCATCAAGGCACATTGTGGCTACTTTAAAGAATCTCAAATATGAAAAATATTGTGATTTTCTTCAACACTTTTTGGTTACTAAATGATTCCATTTGTGTTATTTCGTAGTTTTTATGTCTTCACTATTATTCTACAATGTAGAAAATAGTACAAATGAAGAAAAACCCTTGAATGAGTAGGTGTGTCCATACTTTTGACTGGTAGTGTCACTGTCGGTCTCACGGTAAATGACCGTTAATTAACACAGACACATTTAGCATCTCCTGGCTTCCACACATGGCCTACAAGCCGCTGATGCAGACCTTTGGAACATCTACATTTTTAAAAGTCTAGTAAATCCATGTTATATAGCCTAAACCATCACAATAAATCCATGTTATATAGCCTACACCATCACAATAAATCCATGTTATATAGCCTACACCATCACAATAAATCCATTTAATATAGCCTACACCATCACAATAAATCCATTATTTATTTTAGACAGTTCTAAAGAAAATGTAGTTGATTTCAGAAGAACAGAATAGCATACTCTTAGATGTCCTTATGTTAGGTCCGGATCTGGCGATGCCAAATGGCTGTGGGCTACACTAGTTCATTTAGCTGACAAGATTTGCTTAGAATTCCGTGGCATTATTTTATAGTATGAAGAATACAATTGAACATAGCTGAATAAAATAAAAATGACATTTTCTACAAACGAGATGAGTGAGTGTACACATTCTGTGCGGTTAACGAAGAGTTAGGTATTCCTATATGCTTATATTAGTATGATTAATGTAACTTTAGTTGTTGTACAAACGTTGGGCTATATGTTCTGATTTTTAATACATTGTAGGGCTGCATGATGCGACTCTAATGATGTAATTTGAAAGGCATGAGCTCTGCTTTGTTTTCTGAGCAGGTGTGACACACTACATTAGTCACTCATTCACAATTTGACAGTAACTTGATAATGCCTAGAATTTCACAGCAGCATCCCCTTTGTGTGGCCGTAATGCATGCTAAAAAAATCCATGCTGTTTGCGGCCAGTGGCTGTTGTGCCCTTCTCCCTGAGTGCTGTGTACTCCATCAGGTGATCGGGTCTTTCTCACAGGTTACAAAGCAAAGACTGACACATCGGGGACGCAACTACCCGTGTCCTTATGCAATTCTGAGGTGCATATTGAAGATATCGGAAGAACTGTCCACATTTACTTTTCGTCAGCCAACAAGATGAGTAGGCCTAACGAACACCAAAAGCACTAGCCTATCCATTATCTCCCATAGGACAAAGGTTGACATATTCTATTCTGTGCGAAAAATAAATATCCCAAATATTCCACAGTTGTGGGATGCGATAGATCCCAAAGGAACACAACCACTAGCATCAAAAAAAATGTTTTTACGCAATGTGGCTGACGCAATAGATCTGAACATTTGGCTTAAAATGTTGATAAACTATTTGTCTATTTCTTCACATTATAAGTGCAGCTATACGCAAGTGATCCATTTTCATTTGGAAGAGTCAGCTTTTTAAACCATGGCTCAGTTTAAATGGTTTTTACATTGTAGTAAAACAAAATCTCATTTGATATGCATTTTGACATGAAATTATAACATACGTGTGAATGTTCCATTAGTAGAAAAAAACATGATCAAAAGTGAATGATAATGCAATTTTGCATGTAATGCTTTTATTATAAAGGTGCATGTTTATGGTGAAAATTATCTTCCCAAAAATTGAAACTCACACGCTGCTTATGTATAACAGTTAGGCTCTTCACCCCTTGTAAAGCTGATTTAATGTGCTTAATTTTAAGAAGTTACTTGGCCACTTTAGTTGTGATACAAACTTTATTAAAACATTTAGATCTATGGGCCAGGCTACATTAGGTGTATGACTATGATTTGAAAAAGTTGGGGAAAAAGGCATTGTGTCTTATGCTGGGAATCATTGATATTATATCATTCACAACTGATAGGCTAATATTGTCACCCATCAGACTATTCTTGATTTAATCTTGTCTTTACATATGTTAAATAATATATGTGGGAAATTTGTTTTGATTTAGAATGGACCATTATCATGCACCTGTATCGAAACGGGCGGCGGGAACAAAATATATTCACTTAAATGGCAAATGGAGGTGTAACGGCTGTTGGTGGAAGAAGGTGAGGAACAAAGCGCAGCGTGGCACGTTTTCGTCATTTAATAAATAGAACTGAACACTAAATACAAAGTAACAAAAATAACAACCGAAACAGCTCCGTCAGGTGCAAAACACAAAACAGAAAGCAACTACCCACAAAACCCATGTGGGCAAGAGCTACCTAAGTATGGTTCTCAATCAGAGACAACGATAGACAGCTGTCCTTGATTGAGAACCATACCCGGTCAAAAACAAAGAAATACTAAAACATAGAAAAAGGAACATAGAATGCCGACCCTAGCCTAACCAAAATAGAGAATAAAAGCCTCTCTATGGCCAGGGCGTGACAGGAGGACACTTTTCCCTGTGGTCTATTTTCATGCCAGCCAGGTAGGCCATACTCCTGTTGTAAATATAAGTAATGTGCTTAATGTTAGGAAAGTTGATTATTAAATGTAGTAGGCTTCGCCTATAGAAAGCTGATTCTCCTCTTTTTAGTAGAGGCCATCTGTCTGTTTTCCGGTGCAATTGCATAGTTTATTGAAATGTTGCACAACATGAGCTCTCATGAAGTGTTTGATTAGATTTTCGAATACATTTGCATTGATGTCACAGTGATTAGAGAGACAATAGAGTGCAGAGTATCAGGCAGTTATCACATTTGGTAGGCTACTAATGACCATCAGCATCAAATCTTAAAGAAGCCTAATTACTGTGATTAAGCGGTCACATGGAATTTGACTGCCTTCATGATTCGTGACCGCCAGTGTGGTGGTTAATGCCGTCATCACAACAGCCCTAATCACAGCTGTTAATCTCTGTAACCATGCACAAAGGGATATTCAATGTCTGCTTTTTAAAAATGTTTGCTCGACTGAGATGATTATATGTGTGGGGTACAGAGATGAGATAGTCATTACAAATCATGTTAAACACTATTATTGCACATAGAGTGAGTCCATGCAACTCATTATGTGACTTGTTGAGCACATTTTTACTTCTGAACTGACACTACATGACCAAAAGCATGTGGAGGCTTTCCACTAGACGTTGGAACATTGCTGCAGGGATTTGCTTCCATTCAGCCACAAGATTAGGGAGATCGACATTGATGTTGGACGATTAGGCCTGGTTCGCAGTTGGCTTTCCAATTCATCCCAAAGGTGTTCGATGGGGTTGAGGTCAGGGCTCTATGCAGGCTAGTCAAGTTCTTCCACACAGATATCGTCAAACCATTTCAAACTCGTCATCAAACTTTGATTATTTGAATCAGCTGTGTAGTGCTAGGGCAAAAAACAAAAGTGAGCCCAGGACCGAGTTTGGAAAACACTGTTGCAGGCTATGGGCTCTCCAACCATGTTCCAGAGGTCTTGAGCCTATAGGCTACGTTTGGAGTTATTTGGCCACTTCAGTTGTGATACAAACCGTAGCAAAACAAATAGGCTTATGGGCTAGGTTGCATGATGACTATGATTTGAAAAAGTCACAAAAGAAATGCATAGGCTTGTATCATCCACAAGTGATAATATTCTCACTATTCAGACTATTCTCAATTTGATTTTGTCTTTACCAGTACTTACTTGAGCCGGATCCTGCCGGAACAGGTCCATGCACCCCTCTGTTTTGGATTGTTTAGTTTCAGAATGCATGAAAAATAATTTTCACTTTTTGCAATGTAAAAATTATAATAAAGCAAATCTAAGTTTATTCGAGTTGCCTCTCCAGTAGTCCTCCTGCCACATAATGTGAAAATTAGTAAATGAACAGCATGCAGACAAAACAGATAATAGTTCAAATACAATCACGGGAAAACACAGGTTGAAAAGCAATGACTCCTGATGAAAAGAGAAGACTCCATGGGGCGGCGGCGTAGCCTAGTGGTTAGAGCGTTGGACTTTGAAGTTACTTCAAAGGGTAGTGCGTACAGGCCAGTACATCACCGGGGTCAAGCTTCCTGCCATCCAGGACCTCTATACCAGGCGGTAGGAAGGCCCTAAAAATTGTCAAAGACTCCAGCCACCCTAGTCACAGACTGTTCTCTCTGCTACCGCACGGCAAGCGGTACCGGCGCGCCAAGTCTAGGTCCAAGAGTATTTGAACACAGCTTAGGTGTTCTTAATGTTTTGTATAGTCAGTGTACATCTCCAGTGTACATCTCCAGTTTGGCTTGTCTCTTCTGTTCAAGTTTTCCGCAGCACTGACAGATGTGTTGACATGACAACTGTGTGGGAGTTTTGAACAACTCTTCCCCCCCTTTTGCTCCATGCTGGCTGAAGACTTAGCTAGCACGTAACTAGCTAACACCAGAAACACAGATGAAAGGGAAAACCTATAAGTATCTTTGCCATAAATAAATAGGGATAACCTGCAATTATATTTGCTGACACCCTACAGTCAAATTTTGGCACCAGTAGACTAGCTAGTTAGCTATGTAAACCACACCACTCTGCGAACATGCTTGCTGCAATGACGGTTACAAGGGGGTTCTTATTTAAATTAGGTAAGAGATAAGACGTTACCATTGATGTATTCAAATGAGAGGCTTCATGTGATGTCACACGTAAACCTTAATAATCCTGCCTCCTGAATTCAAGTTTTTGACACGGGGGAAGGGGTCAGTAACTTTATGATCAAACTTAATCAATGTACCAGCAACAGTAATTTTCTATACTTTGGTTATCCTACTTTTCTGATCTGGTTTCATCCAAATATCATCAAAAGTGTATTGCACTTTTATTGGTGTAATGCAGTGCTCTCCAAACCTATTCATGGAGAGCTAGCCTGTAGGCTTTTTGCTCCAGCCCCAGTTGTAATTAATCTGATTCAGTTTAAACTAGTTAGGGATAGGTGGGACGCAAATGTCTCAACTGGCCAATTGCCAGGGAAAATGCAGAGTGCCAGTTTCAAATAAAATACTATAAAATTCAAACGTTCATTAAATCACACATGTAAGATACTCAATTAAAGCTACTCGTTGTGAATCCAGCCAACATGTCAGATTTTTAAAATGCTTTTCGGTGAAAGCATAAGAAGCTATTATCTGATGATAGCACCAGCAGTAAACAAAGGGGTTAGCGTATTTCAACCCTGCAGGCGCTACACAAAACGCTGAAATAAAATGTAAAACATGCATTACCTTTGACGAGCTTCTTTTGTTGGCACTCCAATATGTCCCATAAACATCACAATTGGTCCTTTTGTTCGATTAATTCCATCCATATATATCCAAAATGTCCATTTATAAAGCACGTTTGATCCAGAAAAAACAGAATATTACAAAATATTTCAAAAGTTGCCTATCACTTTGCCAAAATATTTCAAAGTACTTTTGTAATACAACTTTAGGTATTTTAAAACTTTAATAATCAATCAAATTGTAGACAGGTCTTTCTGTGTTCAATACAGGAATGAAAACAAACCAGCAATACTTTTTACGTCTTGCGCAACTCTCAACAGTGTACCAGTTCCTAGTTGGCCTACTTCTTTATTGCACAAAGGAATAACCTCAACCAAATTCCAAAGACTGATGACATCCAGTGCAAGCGGTACGAACTGAAAACAAGTTCCTAAGAAATATCCCTGGGCAATGACAACTCAGGGAACAGAGAGAGGAAAAACAAAATTCTGAACAGTTAGTCCTCTGGGTTTTGCCTGCTACATACGTTCTGTTATACTCATAGACATGATTCAAACAGTTTTAGAAACCTCAGGGTGTTTTCTATCGACATCGATGAATAATATGTATATCTTATATTCTTGGCATGAGTAGCAGGAAGTTGAAATTGGGCACGCTATTTATCCAAAAGTGAAAATTCTGCCCCCTAGCCCCAAGAGGTTTTAACAACCAGCTGATTATTAGAATTGGGTGTGCTAGATTAGGGTTGGAGCAAGAACCAGGAAAAGGTTTGGAGAGCTCTGGTGTAATGTGTATGTAGTATTTTTATTTTCCTTACCATCATAATAAATGAAATACTATTGTGATGACATCAAATGACCTGTTACGAAATAATGTCACTGAGGTGATCTGATTACATCATTGTTATCCACTAAAGCAAGGGTTCTTAAACTTTTTCAGCCTGGGACCCAAATGAGAAATTCTGTGTTTTCCTGGGACCCAAGCTTATATAAACATGCAACTATAAGTAAATATCAGTACATTTCATTGCCCTTATGCTTAACACAAATGCAATATTGGCAAAAACATATAACAATTAAATGAAATACCAACATCAATATCAATTCATGATTATTTTTCCTTGTTAATAACACATGCATATCTGTCTAGGTTGAAACTGTTGCTGTTAAAATACAAGAAATGTTTTTCATTCTGAAATGGAATAAACTGATTGACCTCATCATACAGATGTATAACAGAAAACACAAAGACACACACACTCCTAATGAGAGGTGTGTAGCTGGTTGAAGTTTTCAACAAGCAGGTCTATTCTGGGCTTAGTTTTTGACAGTGCAGCACTGAGGTCATGCTCAGCATTGAGTCTGTTTCTGTACTTGTTTTTTAAGTACTCCAGAGTTGAGAACCCTGACTCGCATATGTATGTGGTGCCAAACTGGATCAGAACATCTACTGCTTTCTCAGCCAGGCAGGAGACCGCTTCCTGCTGTAGATGAGCAACCCAGAACTGTATGAGTGTGTTTGCCTCAAAAAGCATCTTGCTGCCATTGCTTGCTTGCAATGTCACTAAGGCCTCTATCTCTGTCAGACAGTCCTAGGTCTGATGAGGACACTACCTGAAAGAGATATCTCACCCATTTAAGTTTTTGATATCTCTGTTGTTTAGGGAAGTACCGGTCAAAGTTCTGCTGAAGGCTGGCCATGTGATCTCAGCCATGTCCTTCTTCACAGCTTCACACATGGGTGAATTGATCTCCTCAGTTTCCACAGCCTCTCCAGGACCATCCCCCTGGAAACCACCTAACCTCACAATGAAAGAGCAGGTGCTCATGGTCTGCTCCCATCTCCTGAACAGCTTGTTTGAAGAGGTCTCTTCTGGATCAGATTCAACACCGTTATCGCCTTGTCTCAGGATGGTAAGTTGATGGTTGAAGATATCCCTATAGTGGTGTGGAGGCTGTACTTTGTCAACATGGGAGGGGTTATATCCTTCCTGTTTAGCCCTGTCCGGGGGTGTCATTGGATGGGGCCACAGTGTCTCCTGACCCCTCAGCCTCCAGTATTTATGCTGCAGTAGTTTGTGTCAGGGGGCTAGGGTCAGTTTGTTATATCTGGAGTACTGGAGTAATTCTCCTGTCCTATCCGGTGTCATGTGTGAATTTAAGTGTGCTCTCTCTAATTCTCTCTTTCTCTCTTTCTTTCTCTCTCTCTCTCGGAGGACCTGAGCCCTAGGACCATGCCTCAGGACTACCTGACATGATGACTCCTTGCTGTCCCCAGTCCACCTGGCCGTGCTGCTGCTCCAGTTTCAACTGTTCTGCCTTATTATTATTGGACCATGCTGGTCATTTATGAACATTTGAACATCTTGACCATGTTCTGTTATAATCTCCACCCGGCACAGCCAGAAGAGGACTGGCCACCCCACATAGCCTGGTTCCTCTCTAGGTTTCTTCCTAGGTTTTGGCCTTTCTAGGGAGTTTTTCTTAGCCACCGTGCTTCTACACATTTACACTTACATTTAACATTTAAGTCATTTAGCAGACGCTCTTATCCAGAGCGACTTACAAATTGGTGCATTCACCTTATGACATCCAGCGGAACAGCCACTTTACAATAGTGCATCTAAATATTTTAAGGGGGAGGGGGGGGAGGATTACTTTATCCTATCCTAGGTATTCCTTAAAGAGGTGGGGTTTCAGGTGTCTCCGGAAGGTGGTGATTGACCTCGTTACTTTGTTCCACCATTGGGGAGCGTCACTAGACAATTCATTGTCGAGTTGGCAGCTTCAGAGGTGGGCGTGGGAGCCATTCTATCCCAGCGCTTCCAGTCTGACGATAAGGTTCATCCTTGCGCTTATTTTTCTCATCGCCTGTCGCCATCTGAGCGCAACTATGATGTGGGTAACCGTGAACTGCTCGCCATCCGCTTAGCCCTAGGCGAATGGCGACAGTGGTTGGAGGGCGACCGTTCCTTTTGTCGTTTGGACAGACCATAAGAACCTTGAGTACATCCGTTCTGCCAAACGACTTAATGCCCGTCAAGCTCGTTGGGCGTTGTTTTTCGCTCGTTTCGAGTTTGTGATTTCTTACCGTCCGGGTAGCAAGAACACCAAGCCTGATGCCTTATCCCGTCTGTTTAGTTCTTCTGTGGCTTCTACTGATCCCGAGGGGATTCTTCCTTATGGGCGTGTTGTCGGGTTAACAGTCTGGGGAATTGAAAGACAGGTTAAGCAAGCACTCACGCACACTGCGTCGCCGCGCGCTTGTCCTAGTAACCTCCTTTTCGTTCCTGTTTCCACTGTCTGGCTGTTCTTCAGTGGGCTCACTCTGCCAAGTTAGCTGGTCATCCCGGTGTTCGAGGCACTCTTGCGTCTATTCGCCAGCGCTTTTGGTGGCCGACTCAGGAGCGTGACACGCGCCGTTTCGTGGCTGCTTGTTCGGACTGCGCGCAGACTAAGTCGGGTAACTCTCCTCCTGCCGGTCGTCTCAGACCGCTCCCATTCCTTCTCGACCATGGTCTCACATCGCCTAGACTTCATTACCGGTCTGCCTTTGTCTGCGGGAAGACTGTGATTCTTACGGTTGTCGATAGGTTCTCTAAGGCGGCACATTTCATTCCCCTCGCTAAACTTCCTTCCGCTAAGGAGACGGCACAAATCATTATCGAGAATGTATTCAGAATTCATGGCCTCCCGTTAGACGCCGTTTCAGACAGAGGCCCGCAATTCACGTCACAGTTTTGGAGGGAGTTCTGTCGTTTGATTGGTGCGTCCGTCAGTCTCTCTTCCGGGTTTCATCCCCAGTCTAACGGTCAAGCAGAGAGGGCCAATCAGACGATTGGTCGCATACTACGCAGCCTTTCTTTCAGAAACCCTGCGTCTTGGGCAGAACAGCTCCCCTGGGCAGAATACGCTCACAATTCGCTTCCTTCGTCTGCTACCGGGTTATCTCCGTTTCAGAGTAGTCTGGGTTACCAGCCTCCTCTGTTCTCATCCCAGCTTGCCGAGTCCAGCGTTCCCTCCGCTCAAGCGTTTGTCCAACGTTGTGAGCGCACCTGGAGGAGGAGGGTGAGGTCTGCACTTTGCCGTTACAGGGCACAGACTGTGAGAGCCGCCAATAAACGCAGGATTAAGAGTCCAAGGTATTGTTGCGGCCAGAGAGTGTGGCTTTCCACTCGCAACCTTCCTCTTACGACAGCTTCTCGTAAGTTGACTCCATGCGGTTCATTGGTCCGTTCCGTGTCTCCCAGGTCGTCAATCCTGTCGCTGTGCGACTGCTTCTTCCGCGACATCTTCGTCGCGTCCATCCTGTCTTCCATGTCTCCTGTGTCAAGCCCTTTCTTCGCACCCCGTTCGTCTTCCCTCCCCCCTCCCGTCCTTGTCGAGAGCGCACCTATTTACAAGGTACATAAGATCATGGACATGCGTTCTCGGGGACGGGGTCACCAATACTTAGTGGATTGGGAGGGTTACGGTCCTGAGGAGAGGAGTTGGGTTCCGTCTCGGGACGTGCTGGACCGTTCACTCATTGATGATTTCCTCCGTTGCCGCCAGGATTCCTCCTCGAGTGCGCCAGGAGGCGCTCGGTGAGTGGGGGGTACTGTCATGTTTTGTCATTTATTATCTTGTCTTGTCCCTGTGCTTCCCATTCTATTCGTTTCCCTCTGCTGGTCTTATTAGGTTCTTTCCCTCTTTCTATCCCTCTCTCTCCCCCTCCCTCTCTCACTCTCTCGCTCTCTCTTCTCTCTATCGTTCCGTTCCTGCTCCCAGCTGTTCCTATTCCCCTAATCAATCATTTAGTCTTCCCACACCTGTTCCCGATCCTTTCCCCTGATTAGAGTCCCTATTTCTTCCTTTGTGTTCCGTTCCTGTCCTGTCGGTTCCTTGTCTAGAATTCACCGTGCTGTGTTTGTGTATCGCCCTGTCGTGTCGTGTTTTCCTCAGATGCTGCGTGGTGAGCAGGTGTCTGAGTCTGTCTGGTTCAAGTGCCTTCCCGAGGCAACCTGCTGTTCACCTGCTGTTCAAGATCGAGTCTCCAGTTTGTCCTCGTCATTTCGAGTGAAAGTTGTGTTTTTTGTTTGTATTTACTTTACTGGATTAAAGACTCTGTTTCGCGTTCTTAGCGCTCTGGGAGGAGGACACAATGGAGTTGTCAACCGTGATGGCGAGATCATGGAACGGGCAGTCCTTCCCCGGGAGGAAGAGCAGCTCCGTCTTGCCGAAGTTCAGCTTGAGGTGGTGATCCGTCATCCACACTGATATGTCTGCCAGACATGCAGAGATGCGATTCGCCACCTGGTCATCAGAAGGGGGAAAGGAGAAGATTAATTGTGTGTCGTCTGCATAGCAATGATAGGAGAGACCATGTGAGGTTACACCTGCATTGCTTGCTGTTTGGGGTTTTAGGCTGGGTTTCTGTACCGCACTTTGAGATATCAGCTGATGTATGAAGGGCTATATAAATACATTTGATTTGATTTGGTTACAACTCAGTCAAAAATGGCCCTTAGGTTAGGTTTAATGCTTTGCTGGCCAAAGACTATCTGTGCAGAATACAATGTGTCAGCTTCACGTTAGGCACCACTCTGCGGACATGCGTTATGAAGTCATGCATCTTGCACCATCAGTGCTAATCCAAACACAATTTCCCCATTCAAGTTGCAAGTCTTTCCCCTTGCTGTTGTTTGCATATGGTCACAGAAAATAAATTCCTCCTGGAATAAATTCCTCATCATCAAATAAGTATCTTGCATATACCATCAACTGCGGAATTCCAGCCACATCCACTGACTCATCTAATTGAAGAGATAAATTATTGTGCTGTTTCATCTTTTCTGTCACAGATGCTTGTATGTCAACTGACATATCTCATTCTTTTGCCCACTGTGTCATTGGAAAGTACGACTGAGTACACTTTTTTTGATCCCTCTTCACCCAAGAGACACAGACATCCCTCAGGCAGGGTTTGATGAGCTCCTCTCCTATATTGGCGGGCTTCTTTTTTCCCATGGCAATATTCACACTCACCTAGTATGAAGCTTTGAGGATAGCTCTGTTCCCTTTGAATGCCTGTTAGTGGTCCTTCTGTAGCTCAGTTGGTAGAGCATGGCGCTTGTAACGCCAGGGTAGTGGGTTCGATTCCCGGGACCACCCATACGTAGAATGTATGCACACATGACTGTAAGTCGCTTTGGATAAAAGCGTCTGCTAAATGGCATATATTATTATATTATTATTATTATGTTAGCCACTTACAATGAACTATCATGCACAAAAATGTATTCAAAATATGTTGAATTGAATTCGACCTACTCTTGATTTATCTTATCAGCTGTGGCTGTGTGTTCTGGTCTACATCGTATGTGATGGGTTTAATAATTTTCTTTCAGTTCAGAATAAAAAAATATTTGTATTTTAACAGCAACAGTTCCAACCTAGACTTGTTTTGAACAATAATGTCTACAGTAAGATGTACAGTATGCCTGATAATTTTTCATCTTAATTTGTACTGTTACTTAGGGTTGCACTAAGCAGCTAGCTAGCTTGCATTGGCTAACATTAGATAGCTAGCCATTAGCTGGGGATTATTTGAAAGAGAAACTCACATCTACAACTATGAGAGATAGTACTCACTTTTTCTGCTTATCATCACCTGTTATAAAATGACAACATTGCCTTGTTAGTTGACTTACTCTTCCATTGTCAAAACACTGTTTCCTGAAGCATTATGCCCTGTTCTGAAAGTAGTCCCTGGGTTTAACATCATGCTGTGGATGTTTGGTCAGGATGTGTCGTTATTAATTTGTTCGTTTTGAGAGACTAATCACTAAGCACTTCCCTGCACAAAAAAACATTGTGGGCGGTCCTTGTTATTTATCAAAGTTTGTATGAAACCGAGAGAGAGAAAGTCATTGCTGTATTTGCATTTCATGACGATTGAGTTCAGTCAGAACTTGTGGCTAGCTTGGGTCCATTTGATGACATCGGTGAGTGATGACGAGTGGGAATGACAAGTCAGTGGCTGACAGCGCATCATCTGTTGCTGAACGACAGCGCTGCAGTGTGTGGGTCGCGGAGTGATCTTGAAGAAAACTACAGATAAAAGATCTTGCAAACAGCGTAGCACATGTGCATCTCTCTCCCACTCGCATAGCTGCCAAACTGAGCAGAGACACCGCAGCTAAGCAGAAAGCGCACTGAACAGAGAGCTCAGTTGCACTTGGCCAAATCAATTCCAGTAATTAATGAAATAGTTATACTCTGACACGTCGTGACCCACCGCAACCCACAAACCATATTTTAATAAAAGCAGCAATAAAGGTGTAGCAGGACTTGTCATAGACTACTCAGAAATGTCCCATCCATCCTATTCACACATACAATGACACACCAACACCAACAAACACACACAAACACAATGCCGACTACATTACCTCCAGAGATAATTTTCTTAATCGTCACGGCCGTGTATATCCCAACCCAAGCCGACACCGCGACAGCTCTCAAGGAACTACACTGGACTTTGTGCAAACTCGAAACTGCATATCTTGAGGCTGTATTTATTATAGCTGGGGAATTAAAAAATATATATCTCAGGAAAACGCTACCAAAGTTCTATCAACACATCTCCTGTGCTACTCGCGCATCGAGATCTCTGGACCATTGCTACACCCCCCTTCCGGGATGGCAACAAGGCTTTCCCTGACCTTCCCTTCTGCAAATCAGATCACACTTCCATTTTTATACTCCCCTCCTATAGGCAGAAACTTAAACAGGAAGTACCCGTGGTAAGGACTGTTCAATGTTGGTCTGACCAATCGGAATCTATGCTTCAAGATTGTTTTGATCACGCGGACTGGGAAATGTTCCGGGTTGCCTCTGATAATGACTCGGTGACGGAGTTCATCAGGAAGTGCATAGAGGATGTTGTTCCCACTGTGATGATCAGAACTTATTTAAACCAAAAACCGTGGATAGAAAGTGCAAACCACAGCATTCAACTATGGCAAGGTGACTGGGAACATGGATGTTCAGACTTGTTTACGTGCTGCTGTGCGTTTTGTTGCTAACCTTACTTTGTTACCTGACAACTTTACGGTTTTTACTTTTGAATTATTGTTTATATTTTTAGTTTTTCCGTCGCTCAACTTTTTTTCATTCTTTTCATACTTTTTCACTCCGGACGCTTTATCTGGACGTGGTTCGTCAGGACCTCCAACAGCCGAAGCTAAGTAGTAACATTAACACGATGGTTTCTAATTGCAGTCGCTGTACTCATAATATACAGGAGAACGATCGCCTTACGGCGAGGATAGCTGTTGCTGCAAGCCCAGCTTCATACGCAATTGTTAGGCAAGGGTCATTTTAGTGTAGGAAAGGATGAAACAGCGTCTGTGCCACCAGTAAGTACAGATAGTAGTATAAATCCCTTCGCACGGTTCCCGCACCCTGACAACATTCTCATGGCTTCTGGAGGGAAATGCTTTAGAAATGCTCAACTGGTGTCGCTCATTCAGCCGACTGAAACTTTCAACTGGTTCTCCCCATTAAGCAGCGAGTCCGAGTCAGAGGCCGAGCCTTCTCTGGTCTCTACTCCTCCCGTTATGGGGTCTGAGACGCTGAAGCCTCCCACCATTAGCTCTGACAAATTGAAAACTCATTGGCGACTCCATTACCCGTGATGTTTTCGTCTTTTGAGCTTCTAGTCATGAAATCTATGCAGCCTACTCAATCACTTTTTATAGCTACGGTTTACAGGCCTCCTGGGCCATATACAGCGTTCCTCACGGAGTTCCCTGAATTCCTATCGGACCTTGTAGTCATGGCAGATAATATTCAAATTTTTGGGGACATTAATATTCACATGGAAAAGTCCACAGACCCACTCCAAAAGGCTTTCGGTGCCATCATCGACTCAGTGGGTTTTGTCCAACATGTCTCCGGAGCTACTCATTGCCACAGTCATACGAATATATGCATAGTATTATTAGTATTGGATAGAAAACAATTCCAGTGCCTCTCTGAAGACAAAGGAATTCTCCTGTTGGAACATTATTGATGTTTTATGTTAATCCTATCCTAACGATTGATTCCATACATCGTTTGACATGTTTCTAAAGGACTGTAACGGAACTTTTTGAGTTTTTGTCTGGAGGAAGTGTCTGCGCCTCATGAAGATGGATTACTGGGCTGACCACGCTAACAACAAGTGGCTATTTGGAAATAAATGATGAAACTTTATGGGAACAAATCAGTCATTTATTGTTGAACTGGGATTCCTGGGAGTGCCTTCTGACAAAGATCATCAAAGGTAAGTGAATATTTATGGTGTTGTTTCTAACTTCTGTTGATTCCAAAATGGCAGATATTCCTCTGGCTGTTTTGGGTTCTGAGCGCCGTTCTCAGATTGCTTTTTCCGTAACGTAAAAAAAAAATCTGACACAGCGGTTGCAGTCTATCTTTAATTCTGTGAATAACACTAGTATCTTTTATCAATGTTTATTATGAGTGGTCCTTCTGTAGCTCAGTTGGTAGAGCATGGCGCTTGTAACGCCAGGGTAGTGGGTTCGATCCCCGGGACCACCCATACGTAGAATGTATGCACACATGACTGTAAGTCGCTTTGGATAAAAGCGTCTGCTAAATGGCATATATTATTATTATTATTATTATGAGTATTTCTGCAAAATCACCGGATATTTTTTAATCAAAACATTACTGCACGTAAGAAGCCAATGTAAACGGAGATTTTTGGATATAAATATGCACATTATCGAACAAAACATACATGTATTGTGTAACATGATGTCCTATGAGTGTCATCTGATGAAGATCTTCAAAGGTTAGTGATTAATTTGATCCTTAATTTGCTGTATTGGACTTGTTAACTTCTTCGATATAGGGGGCACTCTTTTAATTTTTGGATAAAAAAACGTTCCCGTTTTAAACAAGATATTTTGTCACGAAAAGATGCTCAACTATGCATATAATTGACAGCTTTGAAAAGAAAACACTCTGACGTTTCCAAATCTGCAAAGATATTATCTGTGAGTGCCACAGAACTGATGCTACAGGCAAAACCAAGATGAAACTTCAAACAGGAAATGCCCCAGATTTTGAATGCACTTTGTTCCAATGTCTCCTTATATGGCTGTGAATGCGCAAAGAATGAGCCTACACTTTCTGTCGCTTCCCCAAGGTGTCTGCAGCATTGTGACGTATTTGTAGGCATATCATTGGAAGATTGACCATAAGAGACTACATTTACCAGGTGCCCCGCTTGGTGTCCTCCGTTGCAATCTCCAGCTGCGTGCATTTTACCATGTGGTTCAGAGGAGAAACCAAACTGCCACGAATCACTTATCATCGAATAGATATGTGAAAAACACCTATAGGATTGATTCTAAACAACGTTTGCCATGTTTCTGTCGACATTATGGAGTTAATTTAATTTCAGTACCTAGTCAGTACCTAGTCAGAAAAACACAGCCATTTTTCCAGCCAAAGAGAGGAGTCACAAAAAGGGAAATAGAGATAAATTAATCACTAACCTTTGATGATCTTCATCAGATGACACTCATAGGTCTTCATGTTACACAATACATGTATGTTTTGTTCGATCAAGTTCATATTTATATCAAAAATCTCAGTTTACATTGACGCATTATGTTCAGCAATGTTTTGCTTCCAAAACATCCGGTGATTTTGCAGAGTCACATCAATTTACAGAAATACTCATAATAAACATTGATAAAAGATAAAAGTGTTATGCATGGAACTTTAGATAAACTTCTTAATGCAAGCGCTGTGTCAGATTTCAAAAAACCTTTACGGAAAAAGCACACCATGCAATAATCTGAGTACGGCGCTCAGACACAAAAACAAGCCATACAGATACCCGACATGTTGTGGAGTCAACAGAGGTCATAGGATTATAAATATTCACTTACCTTTAATGGTCTTCATCAGAATGCACTCCCAGGAATCCCAGTTCCACAATACATTTTTGTTTTGTTCGATAAAGTCCATCATTTATGTCCAAATACCTCCTTTTTGTTTGCGCGTTTAGTTCACAAATCAATATTCACGACGCGTAGGCCAGACGAAAAGTAAAAAGGTCAATTACAAGTTCGTAGAAACATGTCAAACGATGTATAGAATCAATCTTTAGGATGTTTTAACGTAAATCTTCAATAATGCTTCAACCAGAGAATTTCTTTGTCTTTAGAAATGCAATGGAACGCAGCTACCTCTCACGGGCGCTCGCCTGACTGAGCTCATGGCCTTCCATGACCAGAGCTCTGGTTGAAACATCTCTCATTCTCTCCCCCTTCATCTAGCCTTAAGAACTGCAATCGGACCAAATTTACACTGTATCTTGGATAGGCAAAGAGTTGAAAAACTACAAACCTCAGATTTTCCACTTCCTGGTTGGATTTTTTCTCATGTTTTTGCCTGCTATTTAAGTTATGTCATACGCACAGTGGTTAGAGCGTTGGACTAGTAACCGGAAGGTTGCGAGTTCAAACCCCCGAGCTGACAAGGTACAAATCTGTCGTTCTGCCCCTGAACAGGCAGTTAACCCACTGTTCCCAGGCCGTCATTGAAAATAAGAATTTGTTCTTAACTGACTTGCCTGGTTAAATAAAGGTAAAAAAAAAATAGGCACAGCTTAGCTTCTGGGCCTGATGTGTACCAAACTCACTAAAAGTGGCAGTGATAAATAAAGCCTTTCTTGAAAAAGCCAAACCTTGACCCAGAAAATGTAAAAAACTAACGGCCTATAATCTCCCATTCCTCTCAATTTTCTTTGAAAAAGCTGTTGCGCAACTACCTTCCTGAAGATAAACAATGTATACGAAACGCTTCAGTCTGGTTTTAGACCCCATCATAGCACTGAGATTGCACTTGTGAAGGTGATAAATTACTTTTTAATGGTGTCAGACCGAAGCACTGCATCTGCCCTCGTGCTCCAAGACCTTAGTGCTGCTTTTGATACCAAGCGTGTGTTTCAGACATAAGGAACTGGATGGCTGCAAATGTTCTACTTTTAAACTCGGACAAAACAGAGATGCTAGTTCTAGGTCCCAAGAAACAAAGAAATCTTCTATTGAATCTGAAAATAAATCTTGATGGTTGTACAGTCGTCGCAAATAAAACTGTGAAGGACCTCAGCGTTACTCTGGACCCTTATCTCTCTTTTGACAAACATATCAAGACTGTTTCAAGGACAGCTTTTTTCCATCTACGTAACAAAAAAATCGGAAACTTTCAGTCCAAAAATGATGCAGAAAATGTAATTCATGCTTTTGTCCCTTCTAGATTAGACTACTGCAATGCTCTACTTTCCGGGTACCCGGATAAAGCACTAAATAAACTTCAGTTAATGCTAAACACGGCTGCTAGAATCTTGACTCGAACCAAATAATTGAATCATATTACTCCAGTGCTAGCCTCTCTACACTTGCTTCCTGTTAAGGCAAGGGCTGATTTCAACGTTTTACTGCTAACCTACAAAGCATTACATGGGCTTGCTCCTACCTATCTTTCTGATTTGGTCCTGCCGTACATACCTACACGTACGCTACGGTCACAAGACGCAGGCCTCCTAACTGTCCCTAGAATTTCTAAGCAAACAGCTGGAGGCTTTCTCCTATAGAGCTCCTTTTTTATGGAATGGTTTGCCTACCCATGTGAGAGACGCAGACTCGGTCTCAACTTTTAAGTCTTTATTAAAGACTCATCTATTCAGTAGATCCTATGATCGAGTGTAGTCTAGCCCAGGAGTGTGAAGGTGAACTGAAAGGCACTAGAGCAACAAACCGCCCTTGCGGTTTCTGCCTGGCCGGTTCCCCTCTCTCCACTGGGATTCCTGTTTGGGTTGGAGCTCCCCCATTGTGTTCTGCCGTGGTGGAGATCTTTGTGGGCCATATTCGGCCTTGTCTCAGGATGGTAAATTGGTGTTTGAAGTTATCCCTCTAGTGGTGTGGGGGCTGTGATTTGGTAAAGTGGGTGGGGTTATACCCTGACATGTTTGGCTCTGTCCGCGGGCATCGTCGGACCGGGCCACAGTGTCTCCCGACCCCTCCTGTCTCAGCCTCCAGTGTTTATGCTGCAGTGTTTTATGTGTTGGGGGGCTAGGGTCAGTCTGTTATATCTGGAGTATTTCTCCTGTCTTATCCGGTGTCCTGTGTGAATGTAAGTATGCTCTGTCTAATTAATTCCTTCTTTCTCTCGGTGGACCTGAGCTCTCGGACCATGCCTCAGGACTACCTGGCCTGATGACCCCTTGCTGTCCCCAGTCCACCTGGCCGTGCTGCTTCTCCAGTTTCAACTGTTCTTCCTGCGGCTATGCAACCCTGACTTGTTCACCGGACGTGCTACCTGTCCCAGACCTGCTGTTTTCAACTCTCTAGAAACAGCAGGAGCAGTAGAGATACTCTGAATGATGGGCTATGAAAAGCCAACTGACATTTACTCCTGAGGTGCTGACCTGTTGCACCCTCGACAACCACTGTGATTATAATTATTTGATCCTGCTGGTCATCTATGAACATTTTAACATCTTGGCCATGTTCTGTTATAATCTCCACCCGGCACAGCCAGAAAAGGACTGGCCACCCCTCATAGCCTGGTTCCTCTCTAGGTTTCTTCCTAGGTTCTGGCCTTTCTAGGGAGTTTTTCCGAGCCACCGTGCTTCTACACCTGCATTGCTTGCTGTTTGGGGTTTTAGGCTGGGTTTCTGTACAGCTCTTTGAGATATCAGCTGATGTACATTTGATTTGATTTGGTTTGATACAGTGCCTTCAGAAAGAATTCACAACCATTACATTTTTTGAGTACCACTCTTCATATTTTCAAACATGATGGTGGCCACATCATGTTATGGGTATGCTTGTCATTGGCAAGGTCTAGGGAGTTTTTATGTTTGTTTATAAAACTAAATGGAGTAGAGCTAAGCACAAGCAAAATCCCAGAGGAAAACCTGGTTCAGTCTGAGGGGTGTGAATACTTATATACTGTAAATACACATTTCACTGTCAATACATGTGCAAAAAAAATATAAAATCATGTTTTCACTTTGTCATTATGGGGTAGTGTGTAGATAGGTGAGCATTTAAAAAAAATATTTAAAACATGTTTAATTCATGCTATAACACAACAAAATGTAAATTAAGTCAAGGGGTATACATACTTTCTGAAGGCACTGCATGTTCTTGCATTTCTAGGAAAGTTGGCTCGATGCATTGAGTGGTGGGTGACACCCACTTGATAATTTCATGTCCATTTCCTAACAAAAACAGAACATTACTTAATTTGAAGTGTGAAGATTGCAAGAATGAAAACAGACAGACGGGTCTAGGATAGAAAGGACAGTGTGCTTCCCCGTTTCCTCCAAATAGAGTGATAATTATAAAAAATATTCCATTGGATTTCATATTCAACTTGTACTAATTTCTCTTGGCTGGAGTAAGCCAGAGTAAGGACAGAACAGGCCCAGGAGTGGGGTTCCATGGCACCAAATAGAGGGGCTCCTTTCACAATTAATTAGGATGAAAGTGGATGAGGGGATGATAGTGTTTCTAAAAGAAGATGCCTTCATTGAGTTGTATTTTATTTGCTAATTAAACCTCTTGTCCATTTCATTAGCAGATGTATTGCCCAGGCCCCTCCCCCTCTGCATCTTAACTAGCCATGGGAGGAGGAGGACTGACAGGGGGGCTGAGGTTACGTGCTGGAGCAGAGAGAGGTTCAGTTGGCCCATGTTAGCCAGCTGACTCTAGGGAAACTGTCTAGCTTCATCATGTCTTTCCTGAATCACATCATTACCAGCTGTCATGTAGCCTTCGATAAAGCGTATGTCAGCAAAGAAAGTTTTTGAGAGTCCTCTAACTATGGGAATCTGCCTATTCATCTTTGTTGATGTGCTATTAAAAAAACACAAGGCAATAGTTTAATCACCATCTCCAATCATTAACTACTTTACACGTTACTCATTGTGTATTTATTCCTTGTGTTATAATTGTTTTTTCTATCATTTTCTCTTTACATTGATGGGAAGGTCCCGTAAGTGAGCATTTCACTGTAAATCTACACCTGTTGTTTACGAAGCATGTGACACATGCAATTGGATTTGATTTCGACGCTCCAGTTTCTTTCTCTCTCACTCTGCCAAGTAGTGAAAATGAAGTTTCTCCCATGAGGGTAAAAAATTCTGTCTTTCTTCTCTATCATTATCACTTCAACGGGTGAACATTGCAACAGTGTAGTCGAGCAGAGCTCTGGTCTGGGGAAATGACTGAGAGAATGGTTCATGCTTTGTAGCTATTGGGAATCAGTCAATTACAGGCTGTCCAATGACTGATTGGAGAGGCACTCCAGACATCCCGAGCACTAGACTGCTACGCACTAAAATGGAACAGAAACCATCCACAAGGAAATATACTTTTGGATGAGGATAATGGTGTCCGTGAGCCAATTTTCAAGCACTTCTGCTGGTTACAAAACCCATCTGTTGAGTGTGACAACGCAATCAAATAAAATTGTCAAATAAACATATTTTGCAGATGTTATTTCAGGTACAGCGAAATACTTGTGTTTTTAGCTTCAACAGTACAATATAACTAACATTACACACTGAACAAAAATATAAACGCAACATGCAATAATTTCAAAGATTTTACTGATTTACAGTTCATATAAGGAAATCAGTCAACTGAAATTAATGCATTAGTCCTTGATCTATGGATTTCACATGACTGGAATACAGATATGGGTCTGTTGGGCACAGATACACTATTATATAAAAGTATGTGGACACCCCTTCAAATGAGTGGATTTGGCTATTTCAGCCACACCAGGTGCTGTCAAGTGTATAAAATTCAGCACACAGCCATGCAATCTCCATAGACAAACATTGGCAGTACCAGTGGTGTAAAGTACTTAAGTACTTGTGGACTCTCCTTCACTTCTTCACTGCAGCCGAAGTGAGTAAAACATTTAAACGTGTTAACCCTCGCAAGGCTGCAGGCCCAGACGGCATCCCCAGCCGGCTGGTGTGTTTACGGACATATTCAATCAATCCTTATCCCAGTCTGCTGTTCCCACATGCTTCAAGAGGGCCACCATTGTTCCTGTTCCCAAGAAAGATAAGGTAACTGAGCTAATTGACTACCGCCCCGTAGCACTCACTTCCATCATCATGAAGTGCTTTGAGAGACTAGTCAATCACCATATCACCTCCACCCTACCTGACAATCGCAACCACACAGCCCTAACCCATCTGGACAAGAGGAATACCTATGTGAGAATGCTGTTCATCGACTACAGCTCAGCATTTAACACCATAGTACCCTCCAAACTCATCATCAAGCTCGAGCCTCGGGGTCTCGACATCGCCCTGTGCAACTGGGTACTGGACTTCTTGACGGGCAGCCCACAGGTGTTGAGGGTAGGTAACAACATCTCCACCCCGCTGATCCTCAACACTGGGGCCCCACAAGGGTGCGCTCTGAGCCCTGTCCTGTACTCCCTGTTCACCCACAACTGCGTGGCCATGCACGCCTCCAACTCAATCATCAAGTTTGCAGATGACACTACAGTGGTAGGCTTGATTAGCAACAACGACGAGACGGCCTACAGGGAGGAGTGTGGTGTCAGGAAAATAACCTCTCACTCAACGTCAACAAAACGAAGGAGATGATTGTGGACTTCAGGAAACAGCAGAGGGAGCACCCTCTATCCACATCGACGGGACAGTAGTGGCGAAGGTAGTAAGTTTTAAGTTCCTTGGCATACACATCACGGACAAACTGAATTGGTCCACCCACACAGACAGCGTGGTGAAGAAGGCGCAGCAGCGCCTCTTCAACCTCAGGAGGCTGAAGAAATTTGGCTTGTCACCAAAAGCACTCACAAATCTTTGCAGATGCACAATCGAGAGCATCCTGTCGGGCTGTATCACCGCCTGGTATGGCAACTGCTCCGCCCACAACAGTAAGGCTCTCTAGAGGGTAGTGAGGTCCGCACAACGCATCACCGTGGGCAAACTACTTGCCCTCCAGGACACCTACACCACCCGATGCCACTGGAAGGCCATAAAGATCATCAAGGACAACAACCACCCGAGCCGCTGCCTGTTCACCCCGCTATCATCCAGAAAACGAGGTCAGTACAGGTGCATCAAAGCAAAGACCGAGAGACTGAAAAACAGCTTCTATCTCAAGGCCATCAGACTATTAAACAGCCACTACTAACATTGAGTGGCTGCTGCCAACATACTGACTCAACTCCAGCCACTTTAATAATGGAATAATTGATGTAAAAATGGATCACAAGCCACTTTAAACAATGCCACTTAATATGTTTACATACAGTACCCTACATTACTCTTGACATGTTTATGTAATACATGTATCACTAGCCACTTTAAACAATGCTTTATGTTTACATACCCTACATTACTCATCTCATATGTACAGTGGGGAGAACAAGTATTTGATAACCTGCAAAATTGGCAGTGTTTCCTACTTACAAAACATGTAGAGGTCTGTAATTTGTATCATAGGTACACTTCAACTGTGAGAGACGGAATCTAATACAAAAATCCAGAAAATCACATTGCATGATTTTTAAGTAATTAATTTGCATTTTATTGCATGACACAAGTATTTGATACATCAGAAAAGCAGAACTTCATATTTGGTACATAAACCCTTGTTTGCATTTACAGAGATCATGTTTCCTGTAGTTCTTGACCAGGTTTGCACACACTGCAGCAGGGATTTTGGCCCACTCCTCCATACAGACCTTCTCCAGATCCTTCAGGTTTCGGAGCATTCGCTGGGCAATACAGACTTTCAGATCGAGGGTGATTGACCGTCATCTTGAATTTCTTTCATTTTCTAATATCATATCAAATTTATTTATATAGCCCTTCGTACATCAGCTGATATCTCAAAGTGCTGTACCGAAACCTAGCCTAAAACACCAAACAGCAAGCAATGCAGGTGTAGAAGCACAGTGGCTTCTACACCTCCCTAGAAAGGCCAAAACCTAGGAAGAAACCTAGAGAGGAACCAGGCTTTGTGGGGTGGCCAGTCCTCTTCTGGCTGTGCCGGGTTGAGATTATAATGGAACATGGCCAAGATGTTCAAATGTTCACAAATGACCAGCATGGTCAAATAATAATAATCACAGGCAGAACAGTTGAAACTGGAGCAGCAGCACGGCCAGGTGGACTGCGGACAGCAAGGAGTCATCATGCCAGGTAGTCCTGAGGCATGGTCCTAGGGCTCAGGTCCTCCGAGAGAGAGAAAGAAAGAAAAAGAGAGAATTAGAGAGAGCACACTTAAATTCACACAGGACACCGGATAGGACAGGAGAAGTACTCCAGATATAACAAACTGACCCTAGCCACCCGACACAAACTACTGCAGCATAAATACTGGAGGCTGAGACAGGAGGGGTCAGGAGACACTGTGGCCCCATCCGATGACACCCCCGGACAGAGCCAAACAGGAAGGATATAACCCCTCCCACGTTGACAAAGTACAGCCCCCACACCACTAGAGGGATATCTTCAACCACCAACTTACCATCTTGAGACAAGGCCGAGTATAGCCCACAAAGATCTCCGCCACGGCACAACCCAAGGGTGGGGCGCCAACCCAGACAGGAAGATCAAATCAGTGACTCAACCCACTCGAGTGACGCACCCCTGTTAGGGACGGTATGAAAGAGCCCTAGTAAGCCAGTGACTCAGCCCCTGTAATAGGGTTAGAGGCAGAAAATCCCAGTGGAAAGAGGGGAACCGGCCAGGCAGAGACAGCAAGGGCGGTTCGTTGCTCCAGAGCCTTTCCGTTCACCTTCACACTCCCGGGCCAGACTACACTCAATCATATGACCCACTGAAGAGATGAGTCTTCAGTAAAGACTTTGCGAGTTTGCGTCTCTCACATGGGTAGGCAGACCATTCCATAAAAATGGAGCTCGATAGGAGAAAGCCCTGCCTCCAGCTGTTTGCTTAGAAATTCTAGGGACAATTCGGAGGCCTGCATCTTGTGACCGTAGCGTACGTGTAGGTATGTACGGCAGGACCAAATCAGAGAGATAGGTAGGAGAAAGCCCATGTAATGCTTTGTAGGTTAGCAGTAAAACCTTGAAATCAGCCCTTGCCTTGACAGGAAGCCAACAGTTGTTGCCTTCTCACCAAGCTGCTTGCCTATTGTCCTGTAGCCCATCCCAGCCTTGTGCAGGTCTACAATTTTATCCCTGATGTCCTTACACAGCACTCTGGTCTTGGCCATTGTGGAGAGGTTGGAGTCTGTTTGATTGAGTGTGTGGACAGGTGTCTTTTATACAGGTAACGAGTTCAAACAGGTGCAGTTAATACAGGTAATGAGTGGAGAACAGGAGGGCTTCTTAAAGAAAAACTAACAGGTCTGTGAGAGCCGGAATTCTTACTGTCAAGGCCCTCATTCTTACTGCCAAGGCCCTCATCTCTTCCCTGTTGGCTGTCTCGTCATTGTTGGTAATCACTGTTGTGTAGTCAGCAAACTTAATGATTGAGTTACCACAATCACACAATGAAACATACACCTCCATTGTTCTTTTTCCTGGAGAGCTCTTTCTTTCTGTCCGTGCAATGGACAGAGTACCCCAGTGGTGGACGGGGACAGTACATCCGGAGAAAGATGTGATTCCGTAAAACAGAATGTGACAGTCCCTGATGTCTCTCTGGAATGAAATCTTCACCCTGAGCTTGTCTACTGTATTGTCCAGCGACTGAACAATAGCTGGTAACATACTCTGAAGCGTTGGATGGTATGCACACCTCCTGGGTCTGACTAGGAGCCCAGACCTTATTCCTCTTCTCTGTCAACGGTGTCTCGGAGCAGCCGCCGGGATGATTAGAATTACATTGTGGGAGTTACAAACAAAGGATCAAATTATACTGTATCTGAATATCTAAACAATATGGAGACAAACAAGCTTGATGTGTTGTATGCAGTCACAGTGAAGTTATGTCCAATAGCTCCAACCCAAACGCAACTGTTGGTAAAGTTCAAAGCCAGTGTAAATGAGGAAAAAATTAGGTTTTGCATATCAACTTCCATTAATAGGATATAAATAATGTTCAGAAATCTCAATCGGGGTAATAGCAGACAAAAACAACCAATCATGTGTGTATGTTTGTGATATTAAATTCACAGTACTAGTCTATTTGGCAGTGATTGGCACTATGTCTGACAATTCCTCATTAATTTATTCTGCTGTTATTAGGGTTGCCAAATGAGGGTATATCTCTTCTAACTTTCAAAGTTTACCAGTAAACTACACACATTTTTGTAACTTTAAAGTTAGTGGCCTTGTCTGTAATTATCTCTGGCCCTGTGTGGCATTATTACATGTGAAATATATGAAATAATAAAATAATATGTCTTTGATATAAATTTTCTGGTGCAAAACTGGTGGCATTTGTGAAAAATGTTAATAGCTGAAAGAGTTGCAAATGCCACTGTTGATTGGATATATTTTTCATTAATTGGATATTTTCTCTTGAACCATATGGTCTATCAACTAGAAACGAATGGACAATATGTAGATACCAGACATGGATAGTATAGAATTATTCTATCACACATTCAATAGTCAGTCCTCTGGATATTGTAACAGAGAGACACAGTTTGGCCCCTTAGAGAATGGCTGACTAGTCCTTGGCCATTGTCCTTTGTGCTTCCTTGTGTTCCTGGACCATTTGCAATGAAGCTCCAGGTGACAGAGAGCACATAAATGAGGGCCAAGCCTACATTACCATACATTGCCATAGATTACCTGTTAATTACTTAAATTACTTAAAGTTCTGGGTAACTTTGGTAAATTACCGTTAGCTTTGTAAGCCTAGCTGTCATGTTACATAGAAACGTACATGAAACATATTGTACATCCAATCTATTTTGTATTAAGAGTTCCTCAGAGAATTTTGACCCAGTCCAAGTTGGACCACCCGCCCGCCACCGAGGTCATCGCTCAGTGTTGCCAACACTTGTTTTTCACACTCTGCACCCTCCACACCTTTCCCCCCAGTCTGAAGGGCAATGATGAATATGGTCACGTTCAGAGCTCCTAGGAGATTTGCTGGTGGCACACAATGTGGCATCCTTCCCCTCTGACACACACACACACACACACACACACACACACACACACACACACACACACACACACACACACACACACACACACACACACACACACACACACACACACACACACACACACACACACACACACACACACACACACACACACACACACACACACACACACACACACACACACAGGTCTGCAGGGCAATGGACAGCTACAGGTGTTGTTAAGCATACGTCTCCATTGATGCAGCACTGATTAGCCACCCATAATGACTCTGACCTTTCCAGTGAAACTCCTTACAGACTAAACATGACGCACAAACACCTCTACCACACTGATAATTAAAATGAGGTACAGAGACAAGAATAGTCCAATTCAACAGCAACAAAACAAATGCTCAGAGCCCTAGGCATAGACACTATGTGTCACGCCCTGACCGTAGATTGCTTTGTATGTTTCTATTTTTTGTTTGGTCAGTGTGATGTGGGTGGGCATTCTGTTCGTATGTCTAGATTTTGTATTTCTATGTTAAAGCTGTCTATCGTTGTCTCTGATGGAGAACCATAATTAGGTAGCCTGTTTTCCCACTGTTAGTTGTGGGTGGTTATTTTTTCTGTTTAGTGTTTGTTGCACCTGTCAGAACTGTTTTGGCTATTATTTTGTTATTTTGTATTCAGTCATGGGTGAACAGTCGTGGGTGAACAGGAGGAGGCTGAGCACGCATCTATGTGGGGCCCCTGTGTTGTTTCATATGTTTACCCCTGGGGGGCCTCCCATCAGGAAGTCCAGGACCCAGTCGCACAGGGTGGGTTTCAGACCCTTGGCCCCGAGCTTAATGATGAGCTTAGAGGGCACTATGGTCTTGAATGCTGAGCTATAGTCAATGAACAGCATTCTTAGATAGGGCAGTGCGATGGCGATTGCATTGTCTGTGGATCTACCGGGGCGGTAAGCAAATTGTAGTGGGATTAGGGTTTCAGGTAAGGTAGAGGTGATATGATCCTAAACTAGCCTCTCAAAGCAATTCATGATGACAGAAGTGAGTGCTATGGGGTAATAGTCATTTAGTGCAGTTACCTTTGCTTTCTTGGGTACAGGAACAATTGTGGACATCTTGAAGCAAGTGGGGACAGCAGACTGGGACAGGGAGAGATTGAATATGTCCGTGAACACTCCAGCCAGCTGGTCTGTGCATGCTCTGAGGATGCGGCTAGGGATGCCGTCTGGACCGGCAGCCTTGCGAGAGATAACACGTTTCAATGTCTTACGTCAGCCACGAAGCAGGAAAGCCCACAGTCCTTGGTAGTGGGACACGTTGGTGGCACTGTGTTGTCATCAAAGCGGGCGAAGAAGGTGTTTAGCTTGTCCGGAAGCAAGACATTGGTGTCCACGACGTGGCTGGTTTTGCCTGTGTAGTCCCTAATTGTCTGTAGACCCTGCCACACACGTCTCGTGTCTGAGCCGTTGAACTACGACTCCCCTTTGTCTCTGTAGTGATGTTTTGCAGCCATATTCCCAGTCACCTTGCCATGGTTAAATGGCTACCCGGAACATATCCCAGTCTGCATGATCAAAACAATTTTGAAGCATGGATTCCGATTGGTTAGACCAGCGTTGAAAAGACCTTAGCACAGGTACTTCCTGTTGGAGTTGCTGCCTATAGGAAGGGAGGAGCAAAATTAAGTTGTGATCAGATTTGTTGAAGGGGAGGGGAGCATGCATTGTATGCATTTCGAAAAGTTGAGTAGCAGCGGTCCAATGTTTAACCAGTGCGAGTACTACAGTCAATGTGCTGGTGTAACTTCGGTAGTGTTTCCCCCAAATTTGCTTTGTGAAAATCCCCAGCTACAATAAATTCATACTCAGGATATGTGGTTTCCAGTTTGCATAACGTCCAGTGTAGTTCCTTGAGGGCCGTCGTGGAATCGGCGTGAGGGGGAATATACAAGGCTGTGACAATAACCAATGAGAATTATCTTGGGAGGTAATACAGTCTGCATTTGATTGTGAGGTATTCTAGGTCGGGTGAACAAAAGGAATTGAGTTTCTGTACTAATCATGAGTGGTTAATCATGAAACATACACCACATCCTTTCTTCTTCCCAGAGAGTTTGAGTTTGAGTTTATTTTTACAGGGACAGTGCACATTAATCAACGTTTCAGTAAAAGTGACGGTTTTAGCCAGCCGGATAATTTTCAACCGCAGTCCCTGGGCAGGTTATTAAAAACAATTACAATATAGACAATAGCAACATAGGACAAGCAAGACATAGCATACAGACAGAGCAACATAGGACAAGCAAGACGTAGCATACAGACATAGCAACATAGAACAAAAAGCAGCAAGACAAAATTCATGAAAGCAACAAAGTGTTTCCACACCTCACAAGCTACAGACAAAAGACAACATGGAAAGCGGCAACACACAGCTAGGGACCATGTTCACAAATCTGATTGACCTTTAGCCATGTCTTCAAGCATTTTTTGAAAGTGTGATATATGGTGCTGTGTGTCTGATGGCAGTGTATTCCAGACATGGGAAGCTCTCACAGAGAAAACAGATTTACTGAAGGTGCTTTTCCTTAAGGGAACTATACAGTCACCTCTCATGGCAGACCTTGTGGATCTGCTGCCATATGTTTGGGTTTTCTGTTTAAAGAAAATACTGAGTGGAGGGGGAGCCAGGCCATTTAGGATCTTGAATACAAGACATGCGTCGGTGTATTGCACAAGATTTTCCCAACTCAGGAGCTCATGCTTTCTGATGTAACAGTGATGATGGCTATTGGACTTCCTATCAAGCACTTTGAGAGCCTGTTTGTAGACAGACTGAATAGGTCTTAATGTTGTACAGCAAGCTTGGGCCCAACTAGTCAAGCAGTATGTTAAGTGGGGGAGTATCATAGATTTGAAGTACAGTTTTGCTACTTCTGTAGTGAAACAATTTCGTATAAATCGGAAATTAGCTAGGTTGAATTTGGTTATTTGAATCACCTTTTTAAAACAGAGGTTGGAATCAAGTATGATGCCAAGGTACTTAAAATCAGATACCACCTGGAGCTTCTCCCCTGACACATAGACATATGGCTCAGGAGCATCTGTTGCCCTCTTTGTGAAGAACATGCAAACAGTTTTTTTCACATTGAGATGCAAACACGAGTCACTGAGCCATTTTGTAACCTGGACCATTACTGTAGTGAGTTCTTGTGCAGCTTGTTGTTTGCTCTTTGCATGCACATATATCACTGTATCATCTGCATACATTTGAACTTCAGACCCAGTACAGACAGAATGCAGATCGTTAATGTACAGGCTGAACAGGAGGGGCCCCAGTATTGACCCTTGGGGCACGCCCACATCATAGCTAAGAGTGGGCGACAGCTCATTGCTCACTCTGGCACACTGAGTTCTGCCTTCAAGGTATGATTCCATCCATCTCAAGGCATCAGGGGAAAAGTTGAACTTGGACAATTTTGTGATGAGAATCTCATTGTTAACAGTATCAAAAGCCTTCCTTAGGTCCAGAAACACAGCCCCAACACCCCCCCCCCTTTGTCCATCTTGGACTTCACATTTTCCAGAAGAAAGCAGTTGGCCGTTTCAGTGGAGTGTTTCGCTCGGAAGCTAAACTGCATGGAGTGTAATGTGAAGGGGCTGTTGTTGAGGTGGGAAATCAGTTGTTCTGATACACACCTTTCAACAACCTTTGACACCACAGGTAGTATAGTAATGGGCCTGTAGTTACTCACGTCAGCAGGGTCACCCGATTTAAAGATGGCCATTATTATGGCCGACTTCCATACCCTTGGAAACACCCTGAGACCAATAGATGTGTTGGTGACCTTAGTAATGGGGCCAATGAGTGACTCTTTGTAGTTTTTAAGAAAGGTAGAGTCTAGCCCAAACACATCTTTGGCTTTAGAGTTCTTTAGTGAGCTAATCACCCTGTTCACCTTAGACTCAGAAACCTCCCTTATGATGAAGACAGGTTGAGCATAATTTACTAGCACTGAGCTCAAGAAACCAGTGGAGGGGTTCTGTGTCAGTACCCTGACAGAGTAAAAAAAAGTAGGAATTGAAAGCTATTGCTATGATTTCTAGTCTTTTTGCAGTGTTACCCTGTTAACTTTTTTAGATTCTCCCAGATCGGTTTAGAATTTCCCTTTGCTTCACCAATTATGTTAATAAAAAAGTTTGCCTTGGCCTGTCTGATTTCTTTCATCACCTTATTTCTCAACATGGTAAACCTACGTCCGTCATGCTCTAATTTAGATTTTAGGGCTATTTTTAGAGCATAATCTCGTTCTTTCATCAATTTCCAGATTTCTCCATTTAGCCAAGGAAGAGTGCTCTTTTGGCTAGGTTTGGATTTGATTTTCTTTAGGAAACCATTTATTGTAGTCTGGATTGTGGATAGAAAAACCTGACTATCAGCTTCCATGTCTGTATAGGACAAGAGATCATTCCAGTTAATTCTCTTAATTGCGTTTTCAAAATAGCTTCATTCACTCTTAGTTATTCTTAGTTGATCCGGCTTTCTAACAGTAGAGAGGTTAAACCTGCTCTTAGACAGCTGTGTGTTATGTGTTAGGCTAGTAGGTGGTTGTGTTGTACTTACCAGTACCCAGTGTTCACAGGGTCCGACATGCCAATCAACCTGCTATCTGTCAATCAAGGGGATGCCTGGAATGTTCTGATGCCGGGCATCCTGGCAGTTGGCAGAGTGGCGTGGAGGGGGGTTGGGCAGGGGGATGGAATATTGGAAGTTAAGACCAGGTTTAGCCTTTGTTCTCTCTCTTACGATTAGCTTGTGGGTTATCTTTCATTTATTTGGCGTGGGCTACGGCCAAACAGTAGCCTGTGTAAAGTTGGTTTAATACACCGTCAATTCTAAAACTCAATCCTCTGTCTGGACAATTGTTCCTTTATGATCTAGTCAGGTCATTACACTATGATCAGATAGCCTAGTAACAATATTGAATGATTTAGTCACTCTCTCTGGTTTATTACTGAACACCAAATCAATCTGTGTTTTAGAGCAACAAATCACCCTGGTTGAGGACAAAGGTATTAGTGATCTGTGTAAGGACAAAGGTATTAGTGATCCGTTTGAGGGTTTTCCTACAAAACTTGTCTTCATAATTAACGTTACAATCTCCCATTAAGATTACCTCTTTCCCAAAGTCACATTCCCTAAGCATGTCATTAAACTGATCAAAAAACACACTGTTGGTGGAAGGTGGCCTATATATTCCAATAAGGGTAAAGACATTTGGGGAGACAGTGTAACATTTAAGCCAATACATTCTAGTTCATTATCACATGACCACTCAATTTGTTTACATCAGATATGTTCTTTAATGTAAATCATCACACCCCCTCCTCTTCCTTCAATCCTGTCTCTCCTGAAAACATTGTAGCCAGGCACAATCAAAGCAGCATATGGAGAGTGTTTATGGAGCCATGTCTCTGAGAGGCAGAGAAAGTCAAGGTTGGAGCCTGTGAGTAGATGTTGAATTTGATCACTATTTGGAATGACACTATGAATGTTCAAGTGCCCCCCTAGTAGTCCCTTGGGCTTAGCCTGTGGGTCCCAGATGACTCGAGAGTGATGAACACATTGGAAAAAAGTTAAATTTTCGGTGTTTTCAGACGGCTGGGCTTAGGCCGTTTTGTTTAGTTTTGATTAGGGGCAGTTCGGTAGCGAAATTAACAATCCCTCCCGTCTGCACTGGATGCAGGGAACTAATTAAAACAGCTTGGGTACCATAAGCTGAGTCAGGGATCACATATTGCGACTTGGGTATGTTTGAAGAGTCAAAATCTATCCTGGAGCAGGGTGTGTTGAGAGAAACCATGGGGCCATAGCACTCACCCACTTCCACAGCAGCGACGATCAGTGGACAGGCCATCCACCTCTTTCCACTCCAGTGCGTATTGCTGGCTCGGTGATGTTGGGCCCAGGATTGAGTTGCACATCCCTGGAGAGCAGGAGGGTAGTGAACAGGTAGTTTAACAGTTTCCGATAAATGTTGGACTTGTGTTTGTTACGCCTAAGTGGTTCAGTGGAATAGGGAGCGAGATAAGACTTGGCCATCATTCAGAACATTATGGTACGCTGTGTACTGTCCGCTCCCGTGGAACGGTGAACCAATGTGTTTGGTGTTGATTTTCTCAGGCAGTAGATTTGTGTCATCCCAGCAAGGAAGCACTGAGATTATCAGTAGAGCAGCTACATAACTGACAATCATGGCAGAGTACTGGAGATAAAACACATAATTGCGCTTTAACTCTTTGCATGAGTTACTTAGCTGGGGTCGGCGTAGACCTGATGGTTTAGATAAAATTACAGCATTCGAATGAGAAGCGGCACCTGCCGCACCACCGTCTTCCGTCCGCCATCTTGAATAAAGAGAGTTCTTTATTCTTGTCTGCGCGATGTACTAAGAACCCAGATGGCTGTACGGATGGGGACAGTATATCCCTGGGGCACAGGTTAGTCGAGGTAATTGAGGTAATATGTACATCTACAGTTGAAGTCGGAAGTTGACAAAGTATTAGCATGTGTTGTATTTTGAAGCTACCCTGGCCTTAAGACTCCCAAGTGGCACAGCGTCTCAGTGCTAGAGGCGTCACTACAGACACCCATCTTCAAATCCAGACTGCGTTTCTATCAAAGTGCCTAATTACGTTATAATAGTTTCTGTGTGTCGTGTTATACCGTTTCTACTGTAGCTCACTGTGTGTATGGAGCATAATATATTTGTGTATATTCCTTATAACCGCAGACACGCGAGGTAACATTACTCATGTTACTCACCTTTTATGGTGTTATATTCAATCGTGCTTAAGTAGCTAGTTACAATCTTCTATTAGCTCTGTAAAACAATGCTAAATGCGTCAGAAGTATTGGCATGTTGTATTTTGACACTACCCTCTTAAAATATCTTATTCTTCTTGGTCGTTTTCTGAGTGCATTCCACAAAGCTGTTTATCATGTCAGCCTTATCCAACTCCCCCATTTTGAGGTTATAGTCAAGCACACAGTCTGGTTTGTTTCTCTCTCCTGTCAGGCGGTCCACCTTCCCTGTGGCCGACATGGTTGCTGTATGGACATTGGAGAGAACATGGACTTTACTGCCAGCTGTTAAACATTTCTTATTTTGTATAACGGGTCATTTAGAATGGCAGTAGCGTTGTGATGAAATGCAGTCATAGCAGCAGAACTAGAAAGCAGTCTTGGGAAAAGAGGGTGGCAAAGAAGGGAGTTGCAAACATAGGATCACTGCTCCAGTATTCTCTTAGGGAGTTCTTCTTTACTGTCACCAGGAATGTATACATTTCACTAATTGTGGTTGTCCCCCCACTCCTGGCTCTCTCTTTTCCTGTAGCTCCAAGGCAAAGCAATTGGTCCCTACTGTGTCTCCCACCAGCTCCTCTATCAGAAACAATTTGAAGCACTCTCCCTCAGATGGAAATGGCAAGGGGCGTTGCACTCCAGACTGGGATTCATCAACACAAACAGCAGGGCCAAGAGGGGTGAAATGGTTGGCAGCCTTCCATCTACCACAGAACTCCTGTACTTCATCCACTGTTAGTCTACCTCCATCACCACCAGCATCTTCAAAGGGAACTGGGACTTTGTCAGTGGACAAGGGGTCCTCTGTCACTTTCAGACTCATTGTCAGATTTCTTTTTTAAATCTCCAGAAATTCTGCATTTCTGAGTTGTTGTCATGCCCTGACCTTAGATATCTCTGTTTTCTATATATTTTGGATAGGTCAGGGTGTGACTAGGGTGGGTACTCAAGTTTTTGTATGTCTAGGGTTTTTGTATGTCTAGGGTTTTTTGTATGTCTATGTTGGCCTGATATGGTTCCCAATCAGAAACAGCTGTTTATTGTTGTCTCTTATTGGGGATCATATTTTGGTAGCCATTTTTCTCATTTGTGTTGTGGGACCTTGTCTATGTTGCCTTAGTGCACATCAGCAGCTGCACGGTTCGTTTGGTTGTTTTGTTCAGTGAGTTTCGATTTATTAAAATTATGTGGAACTCTACTCACGCTGCGCCTTGGTCCGATCATTACGACGAGCGTGACAGTTGTCTCCTTTTGAAAGACATTGCTAATGCTACAGCTTAGCTCATTAGCTATGTACATAACAACACTGAATGGCTCAGAGTGGGAGTGAGAGGTTACGTGATTGACTGTGTTCCGGTTCCGGTTGGAGCGAGTGGTCGCATCTGCACGTCGCTCCAACGGGTAGTATAACTTTTTCATTATATTTCATTATATCACAACGGTTTGATTTGTCTTATCTTAGCAATTTCTTCTCAGCTAGCTACATAGCCGTCTTTGTATCAAAGATAATTGCGTAATTATCGTATTTCGCCGTCCTAACGTAGTCTTCACTAGCCAGCTAGCTAACGTCCACTGATTAGCTGCACTGAGAAACTTTTACACTCAACTGAACGACTTGATTAGTTTAGTGTTAGCTACCTACATAGCTGTCTTTGCTGTCTTCGTATCATCGTATCATCGTATCCAAGATAATTGTGTTGTTTAGGTTTAGAGTGTGTAGTCTTAGAGTGATTATCTTAATTTACCGAGGTTAGCTAGCCAGCTATTTGTCGTCCTTAACGTAGGTGACTCTGCTAGCTAGCCAACAGCTAGCCAACGCTAGCCAACGTCTTCTGTATAGAACTCAACTACCCGGTCGCATTCACAGGTTGTATCACATTTTCACTTCATTTCATTACAGTACAACGGTTTGATTTGTTTGATCGTAGCTAGCTACTTAGCTAGCTACATAGCCGTCCTTGTATCAAAGATAATTGTGTAGTCTAGAGCGATTTTCTAGGTTCGCTAGCCATCTATTGTCGTTCTTTTAACGCAACGTAACGTAAACAACACTGCTAGCTAGCCTGCTAGCCCCCGAATAGCAACACTGCAGAAACTATTACACTCAACGGAATGACTTGATTAGTGTAGTGTCAACAACGCACCCACTGCCAGCTGGCCTACTTCAGCAGTACTGTATCATTTTAATCATTTTAGTCAATAAGATTCTTGCTACGTAGCTTAACTTTCTGAACATTCGAGACGTGTAGTCCACTTGTCATTCCAATCTCCTTTGCATTAGCGTAGCCTCTTCTGTAGCCTGTCAACTATGTGTCTGTTTATCCCTGTTCTCTCCTCTCTGCACAGACCATACAAACGCTCCTCACCGCGTGGCCGCGGCCACCCTACTCTGGTGGTCCCAGCGCGCACGACCCACGTGGAGTTCCAGGTCTCCGGTAGCCTCTGGAACTGCCAATCTGCGGTCAACAAGGCAGAGTTCATCTCAGCCTATGCCTCCCTCCAGTCCCTCGACTTCTTGGCACTGACGGAAACATGGATCACCACAGACAACACTGCTACTCCTACTGCTCTCTCTTCGTCCGCCCACGTGTTCTCGCACACCCCGAGAGCATCTGGTCAGCGGGGTGGTGGCACCGGGATCCTCATCTCTCCCAAGTGGTCATTCTCTCTTTCTCCCCTTACCCATCTGTCTATCGCCTCCTTTGAATTCCATGCTGTCACAGTTACTAGCCCTTTCAAGCTTAACATCCTTATCATTTATCGCCCTCCAGGTTCCCTCGGAGAGTTCATCAATGAGCTTGATGCCTTGATAAGCTCCTTTCCTGAGGACGGCTCACCTCTCACAGTTCTGGGCGACTTTAACCTCCCCACGTCTACCTTTGACTCTTTCCTCTCTGCCTCCTTCTTTCCACTCCTCTCCTCTTTTGACCTCACCCTCTCACCTTCCCCCCTACTCACAAGGCAGGCAATACGCTCGACCTCATCTTTACTAGATGCTGTTCTTCCACTAACCTCACTGCAACTCCCCTCCAAGTCTCCGACCACTGCCTTGTATCCTTTTCCCTCTCGCTCTCATCCAACACCTCCCACACTGCCCCTACTCGGATGGTATCGCGCCGTCCCAACCTTCGCTCTCTCTCCCCCGCTACTCTCTCCTCTTCCATCCTATCATCTCTTCCCTCCGCTCAAACCTTCTCCCACCTATCTCCTGTTTCTGCCTCCTCAACCCTCCTCTCCTCCCTCTCTGCATCCCTTGACTCTCTATGTCCCCTATCCTCCAGGCCGGCTCGGTCCTCCCCTCCCGCTCCGTGGCTCGATGACTCATTGCGAGCTCACAGAACAGGGCTCCGGGCAGCCGAGCGGAAATGGATGAAAACTCGCCTCCTGCGGACCTGGCATCCTTTCACTCCCTCCTCTCTACATTTTCCTCCTCTGTCTCTGCTGCTAAAGCCACTTTCTACCACGCTAAATTCCAAGCATCTGCCTCTAACCCTAGGAAGCTCTTTGCCACCTTCTCCTCCCTCCTGAATCCTCCGCCCCCTCCCCCCCTCCTCCCTCTCTGCAGATGACTTCGTCAACCATTTTGAAAAGAAGGTCGACGACATCCGATCCTCGTTTGCTAAGTCAAACGACACCGCTGGTTCTGCTCACACTGCCCTACCCTGTGCTCTGACCTCTTTCTCCCCTCTCTCTCCAGATGAAATCTCGCGTCTTGTGACGGCCGGCCGCCCAACAACCTGCCCGCTTGACCCTATCCCCTCCTCTCTTCTCCAGACCATTTCCGGAGACCTTCTCCCTTACCTCACCTCGCTCATCAACTCATCCCTGACCGTTGGCTACGTCCCTTCCGTCTTCAAGAGAGCGAGAGTTGCACCCCTTCTGAAAAAACCTACACTCGATCCCTCCGATGTCAACAATTACAGACCAGTATCCCTTCTTTCTTTTCTCTCCAAAACTCTTGAACGTGCCGTCCTTGGCCAGCTCTCCCGCTATCTCTCTCTGAATGACCTTCTTGATCCAAATCAGTCAGGTTTCAAGACTAGTCATTCAACTGAGACTGCTCTCCTCTGTATCACGGAGGCGCTCCGCACTGCTAAAGCTAACTCTCTCTCCTCTGCTCTCATCCTTCTAGATCTATCGGCTGCCTTCGATACTGTGAACCATCAGATCCTCCTCTCCACCCTCTCCGAGTTGGGCATCTCCGGCGCGGCCCACGCTTGGATTGCGTCCTACCTGACAGGTCGCTCCTACCAGGTGGCGTGGCGAGAATCTGTCTCCTCACCACGCGCTCTCACCACTGGTGTCCCCCAGGGCTCTGTTCTTGGCCCTCTCCTATTCTCGCTATACACCAAGTCACTTGGCTCTGTCATAACCTCACATGGTCTCTCTTATCATTGCTATGCAGACGACACACAATTAATCTTCTCCTTTCCCCCTTCCGATGACCAGGTGGCGAATCGCATCTCTGCATGTCTGGCAGACATATCAGTGTGGATGACGGATCACCACCTCAAGCTGAACCTCGGCAAGACGGAGCTGCTCTTCCTCCCGGGGAAGGACTGCCCGTTCCATGATCTCGCCATCACGGTCGACAACTCCATTGTGTCCTCCTCCCAGAGCGCCAAGAACCTTGGCGTGATCCTGGACAACACCCTGTCGTTCTCAACTAACATCAAGGCGGTGGCCCGTTCCTGTAGGTTCATGCTCTACAACATCCGCAGAGTACGACCCTGCCTCACACAGGAAGCGGCGCAGGTCCTAATCCAGGCACTTGTCATCTCCCGTCTGGATTACTGCAACTCGCTGTTGGCTGGGCTCCCTGCCTGTGCCATTAAACCCCTTCAACTCATCCAGAACGCCGCAGCCCGTCTGGTGTTCAACCTTCCCAAGTTCTCTCACGTCACCCCGCTCCTCCGTTCTCTCCACTGGCTTCCAGTTGAAGCTCGCATCCGCTACAAGACCATGGTGCTTGCCTACGGAGCTGTGAGGGGAACGGCACCTCAGTACCTCCAGGCTCTGATCAGGCCCTACACCCAAACAAGGGCACTGCGTTCATCCACCTCTGGCCTGCTCGCCTCCCTACCACTGAGGAAGTACAGCTCCCGCTCAGCCCAGTCAAAACTGTTCGCTGCCCTGGCCCCCCCAATGGTGGAACAAACTCCCTCACGACGCCAGGACAGCGGAGTCAATCACCACCTTCCGGAGACACCTGAAACCCCACCTCTTTAAGGAATACCTAGGATAGGTTAAGTAATCCCTCTCACCCCACCCCCCCTAAGTTTTAGATGCACTATTGTTAAGTGACTGTCCCACTGGATGTCATAAGGTGAATGCACCAATTTGTAAGTCGCTCTGGATAAGAGCGTCTGCTAAATGACTTAAATGTAAATGTAAATGACTGCCTGCATGCACCATTTATATCAATAAATCACTATCAGAAAAGGTTTTGTGTGGTATTATTGATATCTTTGTTATTTTATTCACATTTTCAATTACCGGTGATAAATCATGCATTCCGATTGTAATGGGCATATTGTATGTGTGTAAAATAATGTTTTGAAGGTTGTACTGATTATGATGAGGTAAGCTAATTCCAGCTATGTGTGTGGAGCCATGTTTGTTGACATACAATGCATTCTGGGTTTCACTTGATCGTCTGTCAGACCAAAGATGCAATAACAAAATGGGGTGAGTAAGGGTTCACTCATTTTTTGAGAAATTCAGGAAGTGAATGTGGGATGTGAACGATGGTAGACGACACACCCCTTCAACATGCATACTATAAACAGACCGAACTCATCTTGTCTTTTCTTATCTTTGGTTTCTGTGAGGAAAAAAGCCTGGATGCGTGCTGAAACTAATCGTCGGATTACTTTCGATTTCTAGAAAGTGTTTTACTCAATTATTTTGATCAACCCATGATGTGATTAATTATACATAGTAATTGCTATTAACTAGTTTATATTGTAGTCTATGTCAGCCGAGAGTTCGAAAATAGACTTTAAACTCGCTTGTGTTGCGCTAGGACAAATGTAGCCTACATTTTTCCGGTTAGGATGATAGTGTTATAATATATATACTTCTGTGAATATCTGAACATAAACAAAAATAAACTGCTCACATTCTGGACATAACTTTGTAAGGACTGTGTTTGTGTAAATAGTTTCTGAAAAAAGTGTGGCAGCTCAAATGCTGATTGTTGCGTCATTTGAAACTGGCCGTTCTAAACAAGTTTTCTAAATGAGTGTTCTAATCACAAGGGGTGTGATGGTACATGTGAAAGGGTTAAATACTCACAGAGACAGCAATGGCATTACCATAATCTCTAGGCAGTGCGAGTTCAACGAGATGGCCCGCTTGACCGTAGCTCGCTGGGTCTGAGCGCAGGGAACATGAAAAAAAGTAGGCGCATTATGAAGCCTGGATCTAAATTTAAAGTCCTTTTGGGTGACAGCGGGAGAACCGTTAGGGTTAGAAGCACAATTCGACCTCAGTAACATTCCTGAGGTCCTCCCGATCTGTGCAAGCCTAACCTTGACCATGTGGCATTAACCCTTATATGTGTTTATTTTTACCTTCCTGTGCCAACCGGAAGTCTCTTAAATTAGGGTCATTGGGGCTGTTTCGAAGGGTTAAAAGAGTCAGATCTTTCCAAAACTTCACATGTGTGATTAGGCAACCGTCATGAACTGTAAATCAGTAATTTATCCCATCAGATTTCCAAGAAAAACTCACACACACACACACAGCAAGGATGGAGTGACACAGGGTGGGGGCTTACAGCCACACAGAGCCTGCAATAGTTGCCTTCGTTCGAACTATCAAAGAACCGTCAGACCTAGAGCTCTGAAACTTTGGAAATCTGTTCTAGAGCTCAAGTCGATAGTGCACGGTGAGATATGTGGCTCTAGAAGGTTTTCAGACCGGGAAACAGCCTCGTACATTTGCAATAACTTAAAGTCATTTTGACCATCACGAAAATGACGACATTTAGAAAAGTCCCAGAGTCGCAAGATTGAAACCACCTCGGCCCATAGAGATGGACCCTAACGTTTCTGTCCGATAGCTCATTCAAGGACCCCATAGCAACGCCTGGAAAATGTGGATTTTCAGCACCAATTAAGGTCGCTGCTCAGGCTCCAAATGACCTATCGAGCCAAAACTTGGGATTCGGGGTTGACTCAGCTAGGCCTACACATAATGTTAGAACTGGACCTGCAGCTAGAACGTAACTACGTGTTTTATGTTTTTATTATGGTTTAAACAGAACACGCTGTGAATTTCAGGCATGCTCTGAAATATGTGATAGTTGGCTTCTAAACGAGTTGGAAAAAGTGGGTGTGGTGTCAATATCTAATTGACTAATGGACAGTGACTTGCTGGCTGACTTTTGTCCATTTGCAATATGTTTAAACAGTGATAGATCACCAAATTGACATTCTGAAATCAACACCAACGAGCAATGGAGAGGAACCAGAATCACTGCCCGGCCATCCCAAGTTCATCAAACCAGTCAATTTCGCATTCCTGTAGTTGTTTTGAGCATGTCAAATTCTTGATGGTAAATGCCCATTGAAACATATTGCACTTGGACAGCCGGGCGCCTGGTGATTGGAACGGGTTACCAGGAGCACATTTTTAAATGGTTTTTTAATGCCTTTAGGGGGATGCAAGGGGTCTACGGTTGGGTAAGGAGCACCCCCCACATGTGCCCATCCAATAGGGAGCGCCCCTGTTCATTTTGGAGTCCCACTTCTCCCTCATCATACATGACAAATATACCATCTAGGTTGATTCATGGCTTAACATGGTGCTATATATAATTTGGGCAGTATAAATACCATTTGGACATGGTTCGCTGACTTTTGGGTTTGGAAACCGACTTCCTATGATTGTACATGGCAAATAGACATAACATCCTGATTTGGCACTTTCAATACTTTCATATTGCATTTGGACATTTCTTATGGCATTTGGCAATGGTTCACTGACTTTTGACTTCCTATGAAATCATATTGCAAAATGACAAAACATCCTGATTTTGCATTGTCTTATGGACAATAAAAAAAAACATGACAATAAAATATGACAAAAGTATGTTCATACAGTTTTTTTTACATGTATAATTGACAAATAAAATTGAAACATTTTCAAAAAATGGTCCAGAAAGCACCTTTTTAAGGCTGTGATAAGTTTTAGATGTTTTTTTAATTTTAATTTTCCAAATTTGACCTTTGGGTCTGGACTTGATGTGCATTTGCAATATGAAAATTGCTGTGTACACTTGGAATTTTCCATATGGCATTTGCAATAAGTTTTGAATGAAACAACATCCATTTGAGTGATAATGTACATCATGTATATGTTTCGTACGGTGCCGATAAGTTCCCGTAAAGTTTTGTCCATTTCAGGTTGGTCATTAAAACTTGTTTTTCTACCACTCCACAAATTTCTTGTTAACAAACTACAGTTTTAGGCAAGTCGGTAAGGACATCTACTTTGTGCATGACACAGATTATTTCACTTATATCATAATTCCTGTGGGTCAGAAGTTTATATACACTAAGTTGACTGTGCCTTTAAACAGCTGGAAAATTCCCAAAAATTATGTCATGGCTTTAGAAGCTTCTGATAGGCTAATTGACATAATTTGAGTCAAATGGAGCTGTACCTGGGGATGTATTTCAAGGCCTACCTTCAAACTCTGTCTCTTTGCTTGACATCATGGGAAAATCAAAAGAAATCAGCCAAGACCTCAGAAAAAAATGTAGACCTCCCCAAGTCTGCTTCATCCTTGGGAGCAATTTACAAACCCTGAAAGTACCACGTTCATCTGTACAAACAATAGTACGCAAGTATAAACACCATGGGACCACGCAGCCATCATACCACTCAGGAAGGAGACGAGTTCTGTCTCCTAGAGATGAACGTACTTTGGTGCGAAAAGTGCAAATCAATCCCAGAACAACAGCAAAGGACCTTGTGAAGATGCTGGAGGAAACGGGTACAAAAGTATCTATATCCACAGTAAAACGAGTCCTATATCGACATAACCTGAAAGGTCGCTCAGCAAGGAAACAGCCACTGCTCCAAAACCGCCTTAAAGAAGCCAGACGACAGTTTGCAATTGCACATGGGGACAAAGATCATACTTTTTGGACAAATGTTCTCTTGTCAGATGAAACAAAAATGGAACTGTTTGGCCATAATGACCATTGTTATGTTTGGAGGAAAAAGGGGGAGGCTTTGTAAGCTCAAGAACACCATCCCAACCGTGAAGCACGGGGATGGCAGCATCATGTTGTGGGGGTGGTTTGCTGCAGGAGGGACTGGTGCACTTCACATAATAAATGGCATCGTGAGGATGGAAAATTATGTGGATATATTGAAGCAACATCTCAAGACATCAGTCAGGAAGTTAAAGCTTGGTCGCAAATGGGTCTTCCAAATGGACAATGACCCCAAGCATACTTCCAAAGTTGTGGCAAAATGGCTTAAGGACAGCAAAGTCAAGGTATTGGAGTGGCCATCACAAAGCCCTGACCTCAATCCCATAGAAAAAGTGTGTTTGAGCAAGGAGGCCTAAAAACCTGCCTCAGTTACACCAGCTCTGTCAGGAAGAATGGGCCAAAACTCACCCAACTTATTGTGGGAAGCTTGTGGAAGGCTACCTGAAACATTTGACCCAAGTTAAACAATTTAAAGGCAATGCTACCAAATACTAATTGAGTGTGTGTAAACTTCTGACCCACTGGGAATGTGATGAAATAAATAAAAGCTGAAATAAATCATTCTCTCTACTGTTATTCTGACATGTCACATTCTTAAAATAAAATGGTGATCCTAACTGACCTAAGACATGGAATTTTTACTAGGGTTAAGTTTCAGGAATTGTGACAAACTGAGTTTAAATGTATTTGGCAAAAAAATGTATTGGTCTGCAAAAGTAAAAATTACTACTTTTATGTGAATGAATGAGGTGGAACACACCTCATTTCAAACTGTTATTAGAAAATAAAAAACTTGTTCGAAAATAATTTCAAATTGACAAATAAAAATAGGCTGCGTGCTTTGGTTTGAGGGCAGGCCGGATTAAACGTACTGTTACATAACAATCACATTCTGGAATGGAGAGGACGTTCTAACAACACGTGCATAAAAAAACTCATGCTGGAATTAGAAATATTTGGAACTCACGCATGAAAGTGTTAAGCCCCGCACTGTGTCACTCCATCCTTGCTGTGTTGGTGTGTGTGAGTTTTTTCTTTGACATCTGTTGGGATAAATGACTGATTTACAGTTCATAAGGGTTGCCTAATCACCATATGAAGTTTTGGAAAAATGTGACCTTTTTAACCCTTCGAAACAAATCAAATCAATTTGATTTATATAGCCCTTCGTACATCAGCTGATATCTCAAAGTGCTGTACAGAAACCCAGCCTAAAACACCAAACAGCAAGCAATGCAGGTGTAGAAGAAAAACTCCCTAGAAAGGCCAAAACCTAGGAAGAAACCTAGAGAGGAACCAGGCTATGTGGGGTGGCCAGTCCTCTTCTGGCTGTGCCGGGTGGAGATTATAACAGAACATGGCCAAGATGTTCAAATGTTCATAAATGACCAGCATGGTCGAATAATAATAAGGCAGAACAGTTGAAACTGGAGTAGCAGCACGGTCAGGGACTGGGGACAGCAAGGAGTCATCATGTCAGAAACAGCCCCTATGAACACAATTTAAGGCACTTCCGGTTGACACAGGAAGCTGAAAGTGAACACATATACTCTTTGGGGTAGGCTCTTACAGAATGTTGAGTTTTAAGTCTTTACGTTCAGAACTGACTGATTTACAGAGGGTTGAATGAGTGTGTGATTTCAGAAAATCACAGAAATTTCGCGGCGCTCCGAAACCCACCTTAACGGATTCGTCTGAACAAACCGCAACTGGATCTGTAACCGTAGGTTCATGTACTTTGACGTGAAGCGGTCAAATTAGCACTCTATTTTCGTTTTTGACCACAGCACACATGTTCACCAGTCACTCACAGGATGTCTAAAGTTTAAACAGGCTGTCAAACTCTGCCCCTCGTCTCAGAATTAAGTTAGAACTGATTTTTAGTTTAGTATTTGACTGCCTGCTTCATGTATCATTAGGCATATTGCAGCATTTACAATATACCTCTGAAAATAAATGCAATTAGAAAGGAAGAAAATGTAATAACCCGTAAATGAACCGCATGAACATGGGTCAAATGCTTTTCCCCCATCTTAATTTCCCCATGATGGACAGGCTGAGCAATGGATGGGGTGCTGAATGTGAGAAGAGCATCCCAGCGCTAAGGCAGACTGGGCCACTAAGGCAGGAACTCAATATAACCCCTCATACCAATGTTAATACAGTGTCTTTGTTTACAAGACTTGGCACATCTTATTCTGAAAATTGGAAATGTAAAACTAGGCCCTGCTCTGTACTGTGTAAATTCTGCAATGCAGTAGTAATTGAATTGAGCCCATAATGTACTGCCAACCCAGCAGTGGAGGAGTTCAGCAGGGCAGACAGGGTGGTGTGGTGCGTGACTGGCTGTGTGTGAAGGAGAGTGGGATAAGCTGGCCCTGCCCGAGGGAGAAATTGCTCTGATCCCTGACTGTGACATTGAGATTTGACACCACTCTCTGGAGGCTGGTGGTCCCCATGAGGGTCTTAACTGGGACAACCCTACTGTCTTCTAGGATATTATTGTACCTTGTGTTACAGGTTTTGGAGTTTGGTTCTATTTGCCCTGATTGGAGTCACCCTCGTTGGTCAGGATGTGTTGCATCTGTCGCCTCGATATTAAGTCATTAGTTTCACCTGTGCTGGCACAGGTGATATTTAATAGCTGCAGATCCAATGCTCCAGGTGGCATGGGAGATGAACTCTCCCTCTTTAAAGCTGCACTATGTAACTTTTTGGGCGGCATGACCATATTAATATAGAAATGTGTTATAGATGTGGCATTCTCATTGAAAGCAAGATAAGAAGCGGTATTTGTTCTATGTGTGCTATTACTATGCTTCCCATTCGTAAGATTTGTTTTTGCGTCTTTTACTTTCGGTTTTGCACACCAGCTTCAAACAGTTGAATACAATATTTTTGGTTATGGAAAAGATACTTAACAGCAGTTTAGATGGTACAATTATTATCTACACTATACTTGCTTTTTTTTTCACAAACTGAAATCAGGCAAACTTATATGGCAACCAGGAAATGGCTGTGTGATTTTTGCATAGTGGATCTAAGTTTGCTCTCCAGCGTGCGGGACGGAGGTAGGAAAACTGGGAAAGAGTGAGGAAGCAGTGTGCCGGGATGAGTATGTCACTTTAATATTGGGCCAGTGTCTGTATCTCTGTGCCGCAGTGAGGTGCCCCTGCCCGTCTTTGCTCAGTGTCCAGTCAGCCCCTGCAGTGAGGGGCTAAGACGCCTCCCTGCTCTGGTCCAGTGACTGGAGCAACACCATGTCACAGTCCTGCCTTGCTCCAGCTATGTTGTTTTGATTTGAGGTCAGGTCTCCAAAGTGCTCCTGCTTTTTCACCCCTACATACAAAACCGGCAGGCCTCCTCCTTACAGTTCTCTCTCTTTTGTTTTCATTCTGACCTTGACTACATATTGAATTATATTGGCCCGCTCTATGCTTTCAAACAAATCCAAAATCAGTTTGAGAGCTGTTTATACATAGGCGCTCAGCGTGAATTGCAAATGACAGGCAAATCCAACCCGTCTCAGCTCCAGCTAATCTGTGGCAGACAAACAGCAGGCCAGGCATGGGAGCAAACACCTGATGCAGGGATTGAGGGTCGGACAAACATCCAACAACTGAACAGGCACAGAGCTGGGGAAGGGCAAGGTGAATTACCAGAAGAATCATCCTGGTCTTTCAAATAACTTTCCTCTTAAATTTGTAGTCCCTGGGGTCATTTGCACAGCTGCAATTTTAAGCACAATAGCAGAGCTCCTCCAGAGAACATCTCACCTAATCCCTGCATATGTGTACCAGGGTTCTTTGTGCACAAGACGACCTGTATATTGAGTCCCCGGTGCACTGCTATCAGGGGTGTCATGCACAAAGTATGTGAGGAAGGGGGGGGTCTTTATTCTATAGCTAGAGGACTCCTGATATCTCCAAGTATACGTTGTCTAGTATTGTCCCTTTGCTACAGTTGAAGTTGGAAGTTTACATACCCCTTAACCAAAAACATTTAAACTCATTTTTTCCCCAATTCCTGACACTTAATCCCCATAAAACTTCCCTGTCTTAGGTCAGTTAGGATCACCACTTTATTTTAAGAATGTTAAATGTCAGAATAATAGGAGAGAATGATTTATTTCAGCTTTTTTTATTTCATCACATACACTTAATTAGTATTTGGTAGCATTGCCTTTACATTTTTTAACTTGGGCCAAACGTTTCGGGTTGCCTTCCACAAGCTTCCCACAATACGTTCAGTGAATTTTGGCCCATTACTCTTGACAGAGCTGTTGTATCTGAGTCAGGTTTGTTGGCCTCCTTGCTCGCACACACCTTTTCAGTTCTCCCCACAAATGTTCTATGGGATTGAGGTCAGGGCTTTGTGATGGCCACTCCAATACCGTGACCGTAAGCCATTTTTCCACAACTTTGGAAGTATGCTTGGGGTCATTGTCCATTTCGAAGACCCATTTGCAACCAAGCTTGAACTTTCTGACTAATGGCTTGATGTTGCTTCAATATATCCACATAATTCTCTTTCCTCATGATGCCATCTATTTTGTGAAGTGCACCATTCCCTCCTGCAGCAAAGCACCCCCACAACATGATGCTGCCACCCCCGTGCTTCACGGTTGGGATGGTATTCTTCGGCTTGCAAGCCTCCCCCTTTGTCCTCCAAACATAACGATGGTCATTATGGCCAAACAATTCTATTTCAGAGGACATTTCTCCAAAAAGTACAATCTTTTTCCCCATGTGCTGTTACAAACTGTAGTCTGTCTTTTTTATGGCGGTTTTGGAGCAGTGGCTTCTTCCTTGCTGAATGGCCTTTCAGGTTATGCCAATATAGGACACATTTTACTGTGGATATAGATACTTTTGTACCTGTTTCCTCCAGCAGGTCTTGGCTGATTTATTTGGATTTTCCCATGATGTCAAGCAAAGAGGCACTGAGTTTGAAGGTAGGCCTTGAAATAATACATCCACAGGGACGCCTCCAATTGACTCAAATGAAGTCAATTAGCCTATCAGAAGCTTCTATAGCCATGACATACTTTTCGGGAATTTTCCAAGCTGTTTTAAGGCACAGTTAACTTAGTGTATGTAAACTTCTGAACCATAGGAATTGTGATACAGGGAATTCTAAGTGAAATAATCTGTTTGTAAACAATTACTTGTGTCATGCACGAAGTAGATATCTTAACCGACTTGCCAAAATTATAGTTTGTTAACAAGACATTTGTGGAGTGGTTGAAAAACGAGTTTTAATGACTCCAACGTAAGTGTATGTAAACTTCCGACTTCAACTCTATGTAGGGCCATCTACTTGAAGTTATGTCTGTCTTCCCAGTAGCCTACTTGGTGTGTGATCTGCTGACTGCTCATAATTTGCAGATGATTGTTGACACATCAACCAGGATTAAGGGGCAGGGCAATTTGTGACTGTTGTTGTTTCCGTAATCAGTGGCAGTATTGGAGGAGGAATGGTATCTCCTCTCCTAGGCAATCAGCAATTACACTTAACAAAAATATAAACGCAACATGTAAAGTGTTGGTCCCATGTTTCATGAGCTGAAATAAACATCACAGAAATGTTTCATATGCACAAAAAAGTATATTTCTCTCAAATGTGGTGCACAAATTTGTTTACATCTCTGTTAGTGAGCATTTCTCATTTGCCAAGATAATCCATCCACCTGACAGGTGTGAAATATCAAGAAACAAATTAAAAAGAATGATCATTATTACAGTTGCACCTTGTGCTGGGGGACAATAAAAGGACAATCTAAAATGTGTAGTTTTGTCACACAACACCACAGATGTCTCAAATTGAGGGAGCGTGCAATTGGCATGCTGACTGCAGGAATGTCCACCAGAGCTGTTGCCAGGAAATTGAATGTTAATTTCTCAACCATAAGCCTACAATGTTGTTTTAGAGTATTTGGCCTCACAACCGCAGCCAACGAGTAACCACGCAAGCTGGACCTCCACATCCATTTCACTGGTCACCCCAAAGCAAACTCCTCCTTTGGCTGCCTTTCCTTACAGTTCTCTGATGCCAATGACTGGAACAAATGGCAAAAATCACTGAAGCTGGAAACTCATATCTCCCTCACTAAACTTTAAGCATCAGCTGTCAGAGCAGCTTACAGATCATTGCACCTGTACATAGCCCATCTGTAAATAGCCCACCCAACTACCTAATCCCCATATTGTTATTTATTATTTTGCTCCTTTGTACCCCAGTATCTCTACTTGCACATTCATTTTATGCACATCTATCACTCCAGTGTTTAATTGCTAAATTGTAATTATTTCACCACTATGGCCCATTTATTGCCTTACCTCCCTAATCTTACTTAATTTGCACACGCTGTATGTAGACTTTTCTATTGTGTTATTGACTGTACCTTTGTTTATTCCATGTGTAACTCTGTGTTTTTTTGTGTCACACTGCTTTGCTCCATCTTGGCCAGGTCGCAGTTGTAAATGAGAACTTGTTCTCAACTGGCCTACCTGGTTAAATAAAACAAATATATATATATATATTTCTGCAATGCAAGTAACCATTTGGCTGTACCGTTTACACCTTCTGTGGAGACCCATCCATTTAGAAAGATGAGGCCAGTGGTGTAAAGTACTTAAGTAAAAATACTTTAAAGTACTGCTTAAGTATTTTTTTGGGGTATCTGTACTTTACGAATTATATTTTAGGGCAACTTTCCCTTTTACTTCACTACATTCCGAAAGAAAATAATGTACTTTTTACTCCATATATTTCCCTGACACCCAAAAGTACTCGTTACATTTTGACAGGAAAATTGTCCAATTCATACACTTATCAAGAGAACATACCTGGTCATCCCAACTGCATCTGATATGGCAGACACTTTAAACACAAATGCTTTGTTTGTATTATGTCTGAGTGTGCTTTATTTATTTGTACTTAAGTACATTTTAGCAATTCCATTTACTTTTGATACTTAAGTATTTTTAAAACCAAATACTTTTAGACTTTTACTCAAGTTGTATTTTACTGGGTGACTTTTACTTGAGTTATTTTCTATTAAGGTATCTTTACTTTTACTCAAGTATGACCATTTAGTACTTTTTCCACCACTGGATGTGGCTGGGGTTTATAGAATATCTTTCACATGGCCCATCAATTTAGACAAGTGTGTCTGGGTAAGTGTAATCTAATATTTATAAAATATTTTTTACTTTCTGTTTACCTGGAATTTTCCCTTATCGTAGGCTACTACTTTAAGTCTTAGTCTTTACTACACTACTCACTGTTTAGCACATGACCTCACATGTGAATCCTTAAAGAGATGGGTGGGGCTGGCTTAACAGGGTCTGAACAATGCTGAATGGGTATGGACAAAGGAGAGGTCTCCAGTAGGTACCAAAACATTCAAAGGTCCTTTTCTCGAAAGCGAGGTTAAAAATGTATCAGGTTTCAAAGCAGAATTACTTTCCCTTTGTTCCTCAAAAATGCAGTATATGATATACCATTTCATAGCTCTGAGTCTCTACTTTTATCCAGTGTTAAAAAACATGATTTCACATATGTGCTCTTTATGGCAGAATGTTACAATTAGGTGAAATAAACTGGGTTATTCTCCACCAAGTTTCACCACTCAAAATGTCTCTAATTGGTGGAACAACCAAGTTATAAAATGACAAATGTATTTCTTAACATGCTATACCCAGAAAATTTGCTTAAAGAAATTAGATAAAGGTGAAGGTGTTTAACAGAGTTCAGCTCGACTCCTTCCGGTCCTCTTTCCAGGTTTTCCGGGCTCGTTTTCCCAGGACAAGTGGCAGAGAAGAGTCTTCCTCCTTGGAGTAGGAAGCCCGTTTCCCACTCGAGGTGTTCTCCAAAACTCTGGGGAGAGAAATTCTCAGAAGTGAGTCTAGGGCCTTTCATCATATATCAAGCCCCAGGTTAATGGAGCAGAAAGGCCAAATCACATTATTAGAAAATAATAAAGTAGAACAATGCAGGACATCTATGGAGATATTCTCTCACAGACAAACTGAACAGCAACAGCTGTCTATGAGTCCTGGTTCATGTGGTTGTCCCGGGGGAAAGAACAGAAGAACATTATGGTTATATCTCCCATCCCTATGTGGTATCCCCACTAATGATATAGTTAGATTAAAGCACTCCTTGACAACAGTGTTTCCAGGGAAACTATGCTGATGTGTTGGTCATGGTGGTCAATGCAGTACAGTGCAGATCCAAATTGACTGTCTACGGTCACTGCAGATGGCTAATAACATAATGAATCTGCTCTGTTCTCTTCTCACATTCCCTTGTGGCCACATACCCATGAATAAAGACAGAAGGTCAACATGTGGAGGTCATGTCTCTGCAGAAGGTCACAGACCCCTCTACACTGTCAGGCTCAGTAGGGCCCTGTGGAGTGAATATAAAACATCACTACATGTAAAGCAGGGATGGGCAACTTTGATGAGAGTGGGGGCCACAGAAAAACGGAACTCATCCTGAGGGGCCGCAGTGGCTCATAGGTCTGCAGTACCCACATCCATACACCCCTCCTGCAATTCAACACATTTTGCCATGGGGCAGAGAGAAGATTTAGCAATTTTATAATGGATTTCCTGCAATTCTACACATTTTGCCATAGGGTGGAGGAAAATGTTTGCAGTTTTTAATATGATAACTTTTGATCAATGGGCCCTATCCCAGTTGGTAATTCAACCATTCTTAATACAAGTTTAGATAGCCAGACGCTGGACTAACTTACCAATCTAAAATTGATTTGCTGACATAGACTAATTGACTGACAGCTGATGCACAACCACATTTCGAAATTGCACCTTGTGTATTCAATTATTCTAACTCTTAACAGTAAGTTATTGGTCCGCAGTTGCCCATCCCTGACGTAAAGTGTCAGCCTGGCAGGGTGCTGCAGCTCAAACAGCACGGTCTCAATAAGAGCTATGGTGGCCCTTCAGGTCACCCTCCTAGGATTCTTTCATCTATTTCACATTTATTTTAGCAGGGAGTCCAATTGAGACCAAGGCCTCTTTTTCAAGGGAGCCCTGCATGAACACAAAATATAAAATGTACAACATTCTAACAGACAACATAATAATAGCATACAATACTACAATTCATTTAAGAAGCAAAACACATTCCTCAACAATGAGGTCCTCCATTATCAACTTGAACTGCCCTAAAGGCACCAGAACATCAATGTGCAGAGAGCTCCGCAGATCATTCCATATACAGGGCAGGGCGCATGCAGATATACCTAATTCCGTAGAGATCAACCGGACATCTAGAGGTACCCATCCCTGTGATCGGGTCTGCTGACACGTATGTCTGTAATTTAACAATGAAGTAAGGTATGGCGGAAGTTTGCAAAAGAGGGTTTTTATAAAGAAATAGAGAACAGTGCATTGATCTACAAGACTTAGAAAGTAGGCTGACCCTCTTTTGATACATAATGGAGTGATGTGTACTGAAACTGTAGCCCATATGAAAGTGCAGTGAGTGCACTGACAAACATCCACTGGTTTCAATACAGATCAGGCAGCATTCATATAGACAATATCACCATAATCTATAACAGGGATGAATGTGAACTGAATATGTTTTTTTCGTTGCTATTTGCTATTTGCACCAGACGAGTAAAAAGAAGCCTTGAATGCACAGCAAAGTTGATAATGTGAAATTTCAACTTTTAAAAATATGACTAGACTCAACAAATACAACAAAGAGCTGCTGTTTTTATGAGTAAGTTCATGGTTGCGTTGTTATTCAGCACCGTCAACACTTTGTTCAACAGTTTTCTAAGCAATACATGTGCATTTCGATAAGTTTGCATTGTTATTATTAGCGGCTTGTGTCTTTTTTAATATCAAGGAATATTTCCCTTTCTCTAGTCATAGGAGTAAAAACATGAATTGGTGCATGAGGCAGAAGTAATGCAGTGCGACTTAGGCTCGCCATGAGCTGGAAGACTGTGTCCCATTTTCTCAGCGGAGGGAGAGAGGAGGGATGGTGAGTCAGGTGGAAGGCAGCCTCACCACTGCTCTATCCTCTGATTGACCATCAGATGCAGTCCAGTAAAAAAAGTAAACAAAAGATTATGCTCACTCAGCTGTGCCTTCACAAGTATTACAACAAATGATCTAGTACCAGTGGGATCAAATACCTAAAATGTTGAAATATAAGTTCTAAATGGTATGAGAAAAACCACACTGGCAGAGAAATTCAAGCGTAGCCAATATGCAGTGAAAATGTATTGGGCCTATAGTCTACTGCACAAACCTTATCGCTACAGAACAGTTTTATTTGGTTAATGTTGCATAGGCTTGTTTTTTTTTGTTTAAAAGAGTGATAGATCTCTGCTTGCATTTTGACTCAGAAAAGGTTGGTGACCACTGCTATAAAGGAAGACCATTTTAATTCTTAACTAACTCATCAATATGCTTCTTGAAAGATATCTTAGCTACCCAGATATTTATAAGCCGGGACACAAACAATGTGGGCACCATCCAAAGCACATATGCAGAAACCATCAGATACATTTTAAAGCAGTTTGGAAAATAATACACAGTTGAAGTCAGAGGTCATTAAAACTTGTTTTTCAACCACTCCACAAGTTTCTTGTAACAAACTATAGTTTTGGCAAGTCGCTTAGGACATCTACTTTGTGCATAACACAAGTACATTTTCCATCAATTGTTTACAGACAGATGATTTCATTTATAGTTCACTGTATCACAATTCCAGTGGGTCAGAAGTTTACATAGACTAAGTTGACTGTGCCTTTAAAAAGCTTGGAAAATTCCAGAAAACTATGTTCTGATAGGCTAATTGGCATCATTTTAATCAATTGGAGGTGTACCTGTGGATGCATTTCAATGCCTACCTTTAAACTCAGTGCCTCTGATTGACATCATGGGAAAATCAAAAGAAATCCGCCCAAAAATGGTAGACCTCCACACGCCTGGTTCATCCTTGTGAGCAATTTCCAAACGCCTGAAGGTACCACATTTATCTGGACAAACAATAGTACGCAAGTATAAACACCATGGGACCACAAAGCCGTCATACCGCTCAGGAAGGAGAAGCGTTCTTTCTCCTAGAGATGAACGTACTTTGGTGCGAAAAGTGCAAATCAATCCCAGAACAACAGCAAAGGACCTTGTGAAGATGCTGGAGGAAACAGGTACAAACGTATCTATATCCACAGTAAAATCAAGCCCTATATCAACATAACCTGAAAGGCTGCAAGGAAGAAGCCACTGCTCCAAATCACCATAAAAAAAGCCAGACCACAGTTTACAACTACACATGGGGACAAAGATCGTAGTATTTGGAGAAATGTCCTTTGGACTGAAGAAAGTAAAATAGAACTGTTTGGCCATAATGACCATCGTTATGTTTGAGGAAACTGAGAGAGGCTTGCAAGTCGAAGAACACCATCCCAACCGTGAAGCACAGGTGTGGCAACATCATGTTGTGGGGGTGCTTTGCTGCAGGAGGGAATGGTGCACTTCACACAATATATGGCATCATGAGGATGGAAAATTATGTGGATATATTGAAGCAACATCTCAAGCCAGTCAGGAAGTTAAAGCTTGGTCACAAATGGGACTTCCAAATGGACAATGACCGCAAGCTTACTTCCAAAGTTGTGGCAAAATTGCTTAAGGACAACAAAGTCAAGGTATTGGAGTGGCCATCACAAAGCCCTGACCTCAACCCTATAGAAAATGTGTGGGCAGAACTGAAAAAGCATGTGCGAGCAAGGAGGCCTACAAACCTGACTCCTTTACACCAACTCTGTCAGGACGAATGGGCCAAAATTCACCCAACTGATTTGGGAAGCTTGTGGAAGGCTACCCAAAACGTTTGACCCAAGTTAAACAATTTAAAGGCAATGCTACCAAATACTAATTGAGTGTATGTAAACTTCTGACCCACAGGGAATGTGATGAAAGAAATAAAAGCTGAAAAAAAAATCAATCCACAATTTCTGCCATTTCACATTCTTAAAATAAAGTTGTGATCTTAAGACCTGGTGTTAGGGGGCAGTATTTTTTTTTTTTTTTTTTTTAACGTTCCCATTTTAAAAATGGGATATTTTGTCAGGAAAGGATGCTAGAATATGCATATCATTGAAAGCTTTGGATAGAAAACACTCTAACGTTTCCAAAACTGTAAAGATATTGTCTGTGAGTATAACAGAACTGATGTTGCAGGCGAAAGCCTGAGAAAAATCCAATCAGGAAGTGCCCAAGGTTTTGAAATTGCTGCATTCCAATGACTCCCTATTCAGCTGTGAATGTACCATCAATGAGCTTACGCTTTCTACATATTCCCCAAGGTGTCTACAGCATTGTGACGTAGTTTTACGCATTTCTGTTGAAGAATAGCAGTAGGCCGCCACATTGCGTAAGTGGTCACATGGTGGTTCCGAGAGAGATTCTCGTGTAAAATACAGAGGTAGCCATTACTCCAATCGGTCCTAGTGAAAAATGAATTGTCCCGACGGATATATTATCGAATAGATATTAGAAAAACACCCTGAGGATGGATTCTAAACAACGTTTGCCATGTTTCTGTCGATATTATGGAGCTAATTTGGAATATTTTTCGGCGTTGTGGTGACCGCAATTTCCGGGCGATTTCTCAGCCAAACATGAAGAACAAACGGAGCTATTTCGCCTCCAAAAATAATCTTTTGGGAAAAAAATTATACTTTGGCTGTCTACCTGGGAGACTCGTGAGTGAAAATATCCGAAGTTCATCAAAGGTAAACAATTTCATTTGATTGCTTTTCTGATTTCTGTGACAAGGTTGCCTGCTGCTAGCAAGGCATAATGCTATGCTAGGCTATGATAAACTTACACAAATGCTTGTCTAGCGTTGGCTATAAAGCATATTTTGAAAATCTGAGATGACAGGGTGATTAACAAAAGGCTAAGCTATGTTCCAATATATTTCACTTGTGATTTTCATGAATAGGAATATTTTCTAGGAAGATTTATGTCCGTTGCATTATGCTAATTAGTGTCAGATGATGACAACGGTCCCGTTCATGGGATGGGATGTCACTACAGGTTAACTGACCTAAGACAGGGGATTTTTGCAAGGATTAAATGTCAGGAATTGTGAAACTGAGTTTAAATGTATTTGGCTAAGGTGTATGTAAAATTCCGATTGCAACTGTATACTTATTTGTCCCTGCATTAAGTACCAAGTACAGTTCAACAAAGGCTTTCTGAAAACCATAAAAGTTCTGAAAGAGCCTTGTCAACAGAAGGGCCAACAGAATGCCCTAAAGTATCATCCGCATACAAGGGGAGGTTACAATTTCTTACAGACAAGAAAATATTGTTCATATAGATAGTACAAGTACAGGGCCCAACATTGACCACTGGGGGACAACTTTTCATAATATGAAGGAATCGTGATTTAACACCATCAGAAGAAACACATTGTGTCCTGCCTGTCAGGTAGTTTTAAAACCAATTGCAGGCTGCCTGACCCAGGCAATTTACAATGTCATTTGTCACCAAAGAGGCAGCAGATATAGTGCTATGAATGGCCTGAAACCAGACCGATGGACACTAAGCTGAGGGTTTATTAAAGATTCAACATTTTACGCTAAGCAAGGCAGTTTAGAGATTGGGTGAAAATGATTAATGTCAGAGGGGCACCACCTTGAGGAGAGGGAGCACATGAGGAGCCTTCCAGGCCCTAGCGATCACACCCGAGATACAGTCAGGTCCATAAATACTGGCGCCATTTAAAAAGATGACCAAAAATAAATACAAATACTGATCTATATTGTATGCTCAAAGAAATTAGGAAATAATATTATTTTATAATAATAAAATTGCTCAGGGAAATATATATTTTTAAATGGCGCCAGTATTGATGGACCTGAAAAATGTTGAATCTTTAATAAGCACTCAGCTTAGTGTCCATATTTACTATTAGCAAGTAATAAAACAAATCTCAAAAAGATGGGGTCAAAATGATTGGCATCCCTGTTGTCAATACTCTTTTTCAATAACCTTTTCTAAAATGTTTTATGAGATTGGAAAACACTTTGGGAGGGATCTTAGACCGTTCCTCCTTACAGAATCTTTCCATTCTTAATCTACTCGTATGAACTGCCTTCTTCAATTCAAACCACAGGTCCGGAGGCTAAGATGACCATTGCAAAACGATAATTTTGTGGTCAATTAAACATTTTTTTTGTGGATTCTGATTAGTACTTGGGGTTATTGTATTGCAGGAAGATCCACTTGCGGCCAAGTGTCATCCTTCTGGCAGAGGCAACCAGGTTTTTGGCTAAATTGTCCTGGTAATTGGTAAAGTTCACAATGCCGTTGACCTTAACAATAGCCCCATAACAGCAATGATCCACCACCATATTTTACAGTAGGTATGAGGTACTTTTCTGCATATGCTTCTGTTTTTCAACAGGTTTGCCTTCCAGCAAGATAATAACTCCAAGCACACATCAAAATCCACAAAGAAATGATTAATTGGCCACAAAATGTACATTTTGAAATGGCTATCTCAGTCTGAACACAGGGGTGGTAAAACCCTGGATCATTGTTATTCCAACATCTGCGACGCATATAAGGCCCTCCCCCGCCCTCCTTTCAGAAAAGTTGACCACGACTCCATTTTGTTGCTCCCAGCATAAAGACAGAAACTAAAACGGGAAGCTTCCGCGCTCAGGTCTGTTCAACGCTGGTTCGACCAATCTGATTCCACGCTTCAAGATAGCTTTGATCAAGTAGACTGGGATATGTTCCGCATTGTGTCAAACAACAACATTGACGAATACGCTGATTCAGTGAGCGAGTTTATTAGCAATTGCATCGGCGATGTCATACCCACAGCAACTATTAAAACATTCCCAAACCAGAAACCGTGGATTGATGGCAGCATTTGCACAAAACTGAAAGTGCGAACCACTGCTTTTAATCAGGGCAAGGTGACTGGAAACATGACCAAATACAAACAGCATAGCTATTCCCTCCGCAAGGCAATCAAACAAGCTAAGCATCAGTGTAGAGTCGCAATTCAAGACACAAGAGGTATGTGGCAGGGTCTACAGTCAATCACGGATTACAAAAAGAAAACCAGCCCCATCGCGGAACTGGATGTCTTGCTCCCAGACAGACGAAACAACTTTTCCCTTTGAGGACAATACAGTGCCACTGACAGGGCCCGCTACCAATACCTGCAGGCTCTCTTGCACTGCAGCCAACATGAGTAAAACATTTAAATGTGTTAACACTCACATGGCTGCAGGCCCAGACGGCATCCCCAGCCGCATCCTCAGAGCATGCGCAGAACAGCTGGCTGGTGTGTTTACAGACATATTCAATCAATCCTTATCCCAGTCTGCTGTTCCCACATGCGTCAAGAGGGCCACCATTGTTAATGGTCCCAAGAAAGATAAGGTAACTGAGCTAAACGACTCCCGCCCCGTAGCACTCAGTTCCGTCATCATGAAGTGCTTTGAGAGACTAGTCAATCACCATATCACCTCCACCCTACCTGACACCCTAGACCCACTCCAATTTGCTTACAGCCCCAATAGGTCCACAGACGACGCAATAGCAACCACACTGCCCTAACCCATCTGGACAAGAGGAATACCTATGTGAGAATGCTGTTCATCGACTACAACTCAGCATTTAACACCATAGTACCCTCCAAACTCGTCATCAAGCTCGAGACCCTGGGTCTTGACCCCACCCTGTGCAACTGGGTACTGTACTTCCTGACGGGCCGCCCCGAGGTGGTGAGGGTAGGTAACAACATCTCCACCCTGCTGATCCTCAACACTGGGGCCCCACAAGGGTGCGTTCTGAGCCCTCTCCTGTACTCCCTGTTCACCCACGACTGCATGGCCATGCACACCTCCAACTCAATCATCAAGTTTGCAGACAACCCTACAGTGGTAGGCTTGATTACCAACAACGACGAGATGGCCTACAGGGAGGAGGGGAGGGCCCTCGGAGTGTGGTGTCAGGAAAATAACCTCGCACTCAACGTCAACAAAACAAAGGAGATGATCGTGGACTTCAGAAACAGCAGAGGGAGCACCCCCCTATCCACGTCGACGGGACCGTAGTGGAGAGGGTAGTAAGTTAAGTTCCTCGGCGTACACATCACGGACAAACTGAATTGGTCCACCCACACAGACAGCGTGGTGAATGAGCAGCAGCGCATCGTTAACAACTGAAGAAATTTGGCTTGTCACCAAAAGCACTCAAACTTTTAGATGCACAATCTAGAGCATCCTGTCGGGCTGTATCACCGCCTGGTACGATAACTGCTCCGCCCACAACCGTAAGGCTCTCCAGAGGGTAGTGAGGTCTGCACAACGCATCACCGGGGGCAAACTACCTGCCCTCCAGGACACCTACACCACCCGGTGCCACAGGAAGGCCATAAAGATCATCAAGGACCTCAACCACCCGAGCCACTGCCTGTTCACCCCGCTATCATCCAGAAGGTGAGGTCAGTACAGGTGCATCAAAGCAGGGACAGAGACTGAAAAACAGCTTCTATCTCAAGGCCATCAGACTGTTAAACAGCCACAACTAACATTGTGTGGCTGCTGCCAACATACTGACTCAACTCCAGCCACTTTAATAATGTAAAAAGTTATGAAAAATGTATCACTAGCCACTTTAAACAATGCCACTTCATATAATGTTTACCTACCCTACATTACTCATCTCATATGTATATACTGTACTCTATACCATCTACTGCATCTTGCCATCTTGATGTAATACATGTATCACTAGCCACTTTAAACAATGCCACTTTTGTATGTTTACATACCATACATTACTCATCTCATATGTATAAACTGTACTCAATACCATCTACTGCATCTTGCCTATGCCGGTCTGTACCATCACTCATTCATATATTTTTACGTACATATTCTTCATTCCTCTACACTTGTGTGTATAAGGTAGTTGTGAAATTGTTAGGTTAGATTACTCGTTGGTTATTACTGCATTGTCGGAACTAGAAGAACAAGCATTTTGCTACACTCGCATTAACATCTGCTAACCATGTGTATGTGACAAATAAAATTTGATTTGATTTTGATTCATAGACGACGCGCATTTCCTATTGCTTTCTCCTGAAATTTCTAACCTCTTTCGCTCTTATCTTCTCACTCTCTCTCTATGTCTGCTTGGCCACCAATTGCCAGGGTGACACAAAGAAACCTGAGAAACAGTCACACGATGTTCTCAGAGAAAAAGTGCATCAAAATTAATTAACACCAAGGGTAAGCTGGTTTTCGGGTCGACAATCTGCCCAAATTATTTTCCACCATCTCCATTTCATGTGGAATAACTGGAACAGACTGGCTAAGTAGCCCAGAGACATGGGAAAAGTAAGGGAGCAGTATAGAAGAATTCTCTATGGCTTGAGGTTCATTCTACTTTGGCCAGCGCATGGCCAACAAGTCACACAACCAATTATCACATCGAGCTTTGTCTGCTTGGCATCCTCGCTAGGCAGCAGAATGGATGTGCCCTGCTAATCAATGGCACCACAGAAGAGAAGTTATTATGTGCTTCCATCCCTCTCACAGCAAATGTGTTAGAATGAAAGAGGACACTTGCCAGGAAAAAAAATCGAATTAATAGTTCATTTTGATTGCTGCCTAGTTATTCAATTTTTATAAGCCATCTCCAATTAAACACATTTTTACTCTTATACACCAACACAAACACACTAGAGTCGACAGAGAGGGTGTCACGCCCTGACCTTAGTATTCTTGGTTTTCTTTATTATTTTGGATAGGTCAGGGTGTGACATGGGTGATGTATGTGTTTTTGTACTGTCTTTGGGTTTTGTATGTTTATGGGGTTGGTTGTTTACTATCTAGGTGTGTTGTATGTCTATGGTTGCCTAGATTGGTTATCAATCAGAGGCAGCTGTTTATCGTTGTCTCTGATTGGGAACCATATTTAGGCAGCCATATACTTTGGGAAATTTGTGGGTTATTGTCTATGTGTTAGTTGCCTGTGTCTGCACTTATCATATATAGCTTCACGTTCGTTTTTGTTGGTTTGTAAGTTTGTTTAAGTGTTCTTCGTCTTATTAAAGAAGATGTATTCATCTCACGCTGCGCCTTGGTCTCCTCCATTCAACAAACGTGACAGAGGGTTGACGTGCTTTTAGCTCTTAGGATACTTTGCAGTGTTTTTTTAAAAATGTATTACAGTTGAAGTCGGAAGTTTACATACACTTAGGTTGGAGTCATTTTTCAACCACCCCACAAATTTCTTGGTAACAAATTATAGTTTTGGCAGGTTGGTTAGGACATCTACTTTGTATGACAAGTCATTTTTCTAACAATTGTTTACAGAAAGATTATTTCACTTATTCACTCGATCACAATTCCAGTGGGTCAGAGGTTTTAATACACTAAGTTGACTGTGCCTTTAAACAGCTTGGAAAATTCCAGAAAATTATGTCATGGCTTTAGACGCTTCTGATAGGCTAATTGACCTCATTTGAGTCAATAGGAGGCGTCCCTGTGGATGAATTATTTCAAGGCCTACCTTCAAACTCAGTGCCTCTTTGCTTGACATCATGGGAAAATCAAAAGAAATCAGTCAAGACATCAGAAAAAATATTGTAGACCTCCACAAGTCATCATTGGGAGCAATTTACAAACGCCTGAAGGTACCACGTTCATCTGTACTCTGACGTAGAAGTCAGTCACTGGCCGCGGGCAGCATTTGTTACTTTAACGCACACACACATTCATCACTCCTCCGTTATCAGATAAGTTAACAATGTGGGTCGACACACAAGATAACTTCTCGGTCTTAGTACATACATTTCACACTTATGTCAGTGTTCATATTTAATATAAGCAATATTTATTATACTTATCAATGTTGTGGATGAGAGTGTTTGTTTGTTCTGTTCCTCTCTCTGTCCATATCTGTAGCTTCTAGGTATGCTGGATAAGGACCTGAGATAAGGGAATTGGGCTGACTTTGTAGTGCCTGTCCCAAATGGCTCATTAGTGTAAATGAGAATATTGAAAGACACTGTCAGTAGTGATGTAATTCTGTAAATGTTAGGTTTAAATTTTGTTTCACAAACGTGTTGCAATGTATATACTTTAGTATGTTTAGTTAAATGGAAAATATAGGTTTGTATAGGTAATTGCTTAATTAATTAGTGTTCATTGTTCTGAGAGGAGGGGCTAGCCCTACAAAATGAGCCTCTCTTTCAGTTCATGGAGAGGGATTTTGGATTGAGCTGTGGATGGGGTTACATTCTTTTTAGCTGGCCCATAAGGTATATGTTTGATGGCAGTAAAGTTGTTTTTGTTCCGGAATCACTTTGTATATAAACACCCTGAAGCACAGAAGAACTTTTGCGGCTCCACCATCTTTTTATTTGATAGAGGTTAGGTTTTCCAGTATAGCCTTCTGGCCTAATCTACGTGACATGTACAAACAATAGTACGCATGTATAAACACCACGGGACCATGCAGCCATCATACCGCTCAGGAAGGAGACGCGTTCTGTCTCCTAGAGATGAATGTACTTTTGTGCGAAAAGTGCAAATCAATCCCAGAACAACAGCAAAGGACTGTGTGAAGATTCTGGAGGAACAAAAGTATCTATATCCATAGTAAAACGAGTCCTATATCGACATAATCTGAAATGCCGCTCAGTAAGGAAGAAGAAACTGCTCCAAAACCGCCATAAAAAAAGCCAGACTACAGTTTGCAACTGCACATGGGGAAAAAGATCGTACTTTTTGGAGAAATGTTCTCTGGTCTGATGAAACTAAAATAAAACTGTTTGGCAATAATGACCATCGTTATGTTTGGAGGAAAAGGGAGGCTTGCATGCCAAAGAACACCATCCCAACCGTGAAGCACAGGGGTGGCAGCATCATGTTGTGGTGGTGCTTTGCTGCAGGACGGACTGGTGCTCATCACAAAATAGATGGCATCATGAGGCTGGAAAATTCTGTGGATATATTGAGGCAACATCTCAAGCCATCAGTCAGGAAGTTAAAGCTTGGTCGCAAATGGGTCTTCCAAATGGACAAGAAATAAAATAAAAGCTGAAATAAATAATTCTCTACTATTCTGACATTTCACATTCTTAAAATAAAGTGGTGATCCTTCTGACCTAAAACAGTGAATTTTTACTCGATTTTAAAAGTCAGGAATTGTGAAAAACGGAGTTTAAATGTACTTGTACATAAACTTCCAACTTCAACTGTACATTTTTTTGTTTTATTAAATAATAATAATGGCGGCACGTGTACAATGTGAGGCTCAGCGGCTACCCAGATTTTGTGAATTAGCAGTAATTCTTAGTTTATTCACTCAGTACAGCCTGATGTACACTCTATATAGCCGACAAGAACTCCTGGATATTGGAACAACATGCACAAAGAAAGTTTTTGAAATCTTGCTACTTCCACTGGAGATCGCGAAGACGCCCCGGGAGACTAAAACATCGCAGAGAGGAAGTGTCCGGAGGCGGCGTTGAGATCGTAAACAAAGGCGAGGAAAGCAAAGTGGCCTACAGGCTAGGAAAATCCTAAACTCACATCGGATTTCACTACCTAGCCTTTTCCTCGCTAACGTCCGGTCACTTGTGAACAAAATGGATGAAATACGACTAGGAATCATCTCACAAAAAAGGATTATGGATTGCAGCGTCATGATTTTCACAGAAATGTGGCTAAACAGCATACCCGACAACGCTATTGGGCAAGAGGGGCGTAACGTCTTCAGGGCTGATCATACGGCAGAGGACTCTGATAAGACCAGAGGAGGTGGTCTGTGCATTTATGTAAACAAAGCATTATGTACAGACAGGAACATAACCAGGAGTTACTGCTCAACCAATTTGTAGTACTTGATGATTAGGTGCAGGCCTTTCTACTTGCCTCGGGAGCTTACGTCCATTGTTGTTACTGCAGCCTATATACCTCCGGATGCTAATGCTAAACTAGCAATGAAAGAACTGCAGGTTGCCATTAGCAAACAGCACATCCTGGTGGTGCTTTTATTGTTGCAGGGGATTTTACTCAAATCTGATTTTTCTCTCCAAAATTCCATGTCTCCTGCCCCACCAGAGGAGACGATACACTAGACCACGTGTATACAAACATTCCAGAGGCTTACAAAGTCATTCCCCTCCCCCCTGGGACAGTCTGATCACCTTTCCCTGTTCCTACTCCCCAAGTATTTATACCTCATTAAACACATGAAACCATCAGTGAGGACAGTCAAAGTGTGTCCAGAGAGCTCAGGCTCATTACGACAGCACCAGTTTCAACATCAGACTGGAGATTGTTTGCCACTCAGGCCACCCTTGACTCCCATACGGACATTGAAACATATGCTTCTTCCGTTCTGGAATACAACATCGGCATCAGCAATGTCACCACCCATAAACTAATAACGACCTTCCCCAACCAGAAGCTTTGGATGAACAGAGAGGTCGGACCACTGCTAAAGGCACGCAACGCTGCTTTCAGACCCGGCGATGCGGAAGTCTACAGCTCATCCAGGGCCAACCTGAAAAAGGGTATCAAGATGGCTAAACATGACCACAAAGTGCGGATTGAAGAGCACTTAAACAACAACTCCGACCCTCGATGCATGTGGTAGGGCATCCAAGCCATCACAGACTACCGGTCAAAAAACACTACCCCCACAGACAGCGACGTCTCCATCGCCGTCGAGTTAAACAGGTTCTATGCTCACTTCGACAGGGACAACAAAGTGTTAAGGGAATTTTTATCAATGATGACTAATTATGTATACATTTCAATCAGGACTGACTAATCAGAATACTATTATGTTACTGTATATGTACTAATCAGAATACTATTATGTTACTGTATATGTACTAATCAGAATACTATTATGTTACTGTATATGTACTAATCAGAATACTATTATGTTACTGTATATGTATGAATTTTCTTTTTAATCCTAGTACTGTATATAATGTGTGTAAATATAATCAAGAATTAGAACAATGACTGTCTGTACCATGGTAGAAATGAATGAATTTATAGCCAGACTGGCTAGAAGGCTTATCTACACCAGCTGTTCTAGGCTCAGTCATATATCATCTTAATAGGGAGAGACGATGTGAGAACCATACAGCCATTGTACTAGAGCGGAGATGACACGGGCTGGTACTGAAACTAATGATGTCATTTTAAGTTTATAACCTGTGGTAAAATGTGTAAGGAGCAGTACACTCGTGAATAAAAGCTGCTGGTTGACTTTAAGACTGGCTCTGTCCATTTCATACAAATCCTTATGAATTGACAGTGTTTGATTTTAATTGGGTATTAAAACAGAGGCATTTAATTCCTGCAACACAAAGATCCAGCCATCAAAAAACAAACAAGGGTTTTGCCACCAAGTACTAAGTCATGTTTTGCAGAGGGGTAAAATAAGTATTTCCCTCAATAAAATGCAAATCAATTTATAACATTTTTGACATGCGTTTTTCTGGATTCTTTTGTTGTTATTCTGTCTCTCACTATTCAAATAAACCTACCATTAACTACCTAAATTATAGACTGATAATTTATTTGTCAGTGGGAAAACGTACAAAATCAGCAGGGGATCAAATACTTTTTTCCTTTACTGTATGTGAGAATGCTGTTGATAGCTCAGCATTCAATACGGGCATTCCCTCTAGGCTGATCACCAAACTCCATGACCTACGGATCAGCCCCTCTCTCTGTGACTGGACTTTGGACTTCCTAACCAACAGACCCCAGTCTGTCAGGTTTGACAACTTCACCTCCTCAACCCTGGACCTGAACACCGGTGTGCCACAGGACTGCGTGCTGAGCCCCTTCCTGTACTCCCTCTTCACTTACGACTGCGTTCCTGTACACAGTTCCAACATCATTGTTGATCAGCGACAATGATGAGTCAGCCTACAGGGAGGAGGTCAAGCAGCTGGCTGCATGGTACGCTGACAACAACATGGCCCTCAATGCAAAGAAAACCAAGGAGCTCATTGTGGATTACAGGAAGTCTAAAAGCTGCAGCCACACCCCAGATCTCATTGATGACACTGAGGTGGAGCGTATGCCCAGCTTCAAATTCCAGGGTGTCTACATCTCTGAGGACCTCTCCTGGACCCACAATACCTCAAACCTGGTCAATAAGGCGCAGCAGCGCCTGTACTTTTGAGGAGGCTGAAGAAGGCTCGCCGGTCTACCAAGATCCTGGTGAACTTTTACCGCTGCACGGTCGAGAGCATTCTGACTAACTGCGCCACACTGTGGTTTGGCGGATGCTCCGTGTCCAACCGAAAGGCCCTGCAACAGATGGTGAAAACTGCCCAGCACATCACTGGTGCCCAGCTCCCTGCCATCATAGACCTACAGCGCAAGCGGTGTCTGCGTTTGGCACGCGACTTCATCTGCGACCCTGCGGTGTCCTAGGAAGGGCCTAAAAATTGTCAAAGACCCCAGCCACCCCAGTCATAGACTGTTCTCTCTACTATCGCATGGCAAGCTGTACCGGAGTGCCAAATCTAGGACAAAAAGGCTTCTCAACAGTTTTTACCCCCAAGCCATAAGACTCCTGAACAGATAATCAAATGGCTACCCGGACTATTTGAATGGTGTCCCCCCAACCCCTCTTTTACGCTGCTGCTACTCTGTTTATCATATATGCACAGTCACTTTAACTATACATTCATGTACATACTACCTCAATTGGGCCGACCAAACAGTGCTCCCGCACATTGGCTAACAGGGCTATCTGCATTGTGTCCCGCCCCCTCAAGCCGATACCACGAGGGCTCTCAAAGAAGTTCACTGGACTTTATGCAAACAGGAAACCACATATCTTGAGGCCGCATTTATTGTAGCATAAATTGATCATTAGTAACTTTAAACAATGCCACTTTAAAAATGTTGTTAACATATCATACATTACTCATCTTATATGTATATACTGTACCTTATACCATCTATTGCACCATGCTTGTTCCTCCCTTTTAGATTTGTGTCTATTAGGTAGTTGTTGAGGTTATTGTTAGAATACTTGTTAGATATTACTGCACTGTCAGAACTAGAAGCACAAGCATTTCGCTACACCCGCATTAACATACCTTAAGGGAACATTTTGACATTCGCCATATGGTTAGTGAGAAAGTCCATATTACAAATGTACGGTCCCTTACCAGATGTCCGAAAACGTTTGTAAAATTTGCGGACGGCGTCGGGCCGTGCGGCAGGGCCGGATCTACCGGGAAATCAAACGAACTCTCTCGGACATTCGGTTTCGGTTTTATAAAATAATCTAATTTTGGTCATTTTTCCGCTGTCCTGATAAATCCCACAAGAGGGCGAATGGAATCACATGGCAAATGTACAAAACATCACGAATCACGACGTGGCCTTATCTCCAAAACGGAAAAGACGAAACTTGGTGAGTGTAGGTTTGGCATAATGGGCAGTTGGCCCCGAACAAGATGGCGTCTAGGCCTCAACGGTTTTTAAGTTATGGCCATTTTTCTGGGATTAAAGGTCCAAAATGATAATAGAGCAATAATTTTTCCGGCTTCACGTCAAAGTCAAGGAGCATCCGGTGTCAATAAAAAAGAACCAGCCATTTATCTATCGTCATTTAAGAGAAATCGTACAATGTCAAATTGGTGATGTTCAAAAATATATATATTTTTTAAGCAGTTACAGATCCAGTTGCAGCGTGTTCATACGAATCTTTTTAAAGTGTGCTTCGGAGCTCTGCGAGATTTCTGTGATTTTGCACACCAGTATCTCTACTTGCACATCATCATCTGCATATCTATCACTCCCGTGTTAATTTGTAAATTGTAATTACTTCGCTACTATGGACTATTTATTGCCTTACCTCCTCACACCATTTGCACACACTGTATATCGACTTTTTCTATTGTGTTATTGACTGTACGTTTGTTTATTCCATGTGTAACTCTGTGTTGTTGTTTTTGTCACAGGTCGCAGTTGTGAATGCTCTCGACGGTGCATTGGCCTACCTGGTTAAATAAAGGTAAAATAAAAAAGTTTGCTGATGACACAACAGTAGCAGGCCTGATCACCGACAACGATGAGACAGCCTATAAGGAAGAGGTCAGAGACCTGGCAGTGTTGTGCCAGGACAACAACTGCTCCCTCAATGTGAGCAAGACAAAGGAGCTGATCGTGGACTACAGGAAAAGCGGTACAAACAGGCCCCCACTGACTGGGCTGTAATGGAGTGGGTTGAGAGTTTCAAGTTCCTTGGTGTCCACATCACCAACAAACTATTATGGTCCAAACACACCAAGACAGTCGTGAAGAGGGCACGACAACACCTTTTCCCCCTCAGGAGACTGAAAAGATTTGGCATGGTCCTCAGATCCTCAAAAAGTTATACAGCTGCACCAGAGAGCATCTTGACCAGTTGCATCACCGCCTGGTATGGCAACTGCTCGGCATCTGACCATAAGGCGCTACAGAGGGTAGCGCGTGCGGCCCAGTACATCACTGGGGCCAAGCTTCCTGCCATCCAGGATCAATATACTAGGCGGTGTCAGAGGAAAGACCAAATCATTGTCAGAGACGCCAGTTGCCCAAGTCAGACTGTTTTCTCTGCTTCTACCCCCAAGCCATAAGACTGCTGAACAATTAATCAAATGGCCACTGGACTATTTACATTGACCCCCCCTCCATTTGTTTTGTACACTGATGCTACTCACTGTTTATTATCTATGCATAGTCACTTCACCCCTATGTACAAATTACCTCGACTAACCTGTACCCCCGCACATTGACTTGGTACCGGTACCCCCTGTATATAGCCTCGTATAGTTATTTTATTGTGGTACTTTTAATTATTTTTTGCTTGAGTTTTTTTGGTAAATATTTTCTTAGCTTTTTCTTGAACTGCACTGTTGGTTAAGGGCTTGTAAGTAAACATTTCATGGTAAGGTCTAGTTGTATTCGGCACACATATAAAGTTTGATTTGATTTGAAAATAGTAAAAATAAAAGAAAAACCCTTGAATGAGTAGGTGTGTACAAACTTGACTGGTACTGTGTATACATTTCTTTAGGAACTCAATCGGGGTGTCAACTTACTGTTGAGAGCCAGAATAGTAGAATACACAAGGTACAATTTACAAATTTGGTGGCGCACCAGCAGTTTTTATCTTGTTATGTCAGTCAATCAATTAGCCCATGTCAGCTGACGTTTTTTAGATTGGTAAATCTACAAGTCTAGCCAGCCATCTAAACTTGTAGTAACCATGGTTGATTTCCCGACCATTGGACCCCCATTGATTTTGTTAGTCACGCTCACTCAGATCTCATCTTAAAAACCACAAATAAAATCTCTGTCCTATGGCAAAATGTGTACAATTGCAGGAAATGTTTTGTTGTTGTTGTTCTCCTAAATTCTCTGCGTCCAATGGCAAAATGTGTAGAATTGCAGCAAATTTGCATTAAAATGCACAATTTTCTCTATGCCCCATGGCAAAATGTGTAGAATTGCAGGAAATTAACTCGCACATGTTTCCTCTGTGCTGTTAAGTGTGGGACCCCCAAAATGTTTTGCCCTAAATTCCACTTTGGTTCCCCAAAAGGCTAGGGCGACCTCTGACTGCTATGTGTACATAGCCCACTAACTACCTCATCCCCATATTGTTATTTTGTTTTTTGCTACTTTGCACCCCAGTATCTCTACTTGCACAATCTTTCACTTCAGTGTTTAATTGTAAATGAGAACTTAATCTCAAGTGTAGCAGTTTGGTAGTGGAAAAAGCATTAATCTGTGTCAAGTCAAGCGAGACAGCTGTCTTGGCAGATGCCTCAATAATTTCACAAGGAGATCTACAATTACCTGCTATTGGTCATTTCCCTGCATCAGCTAACTCCAAATGACAAAACCCCAGCAGTGAACTGAGCAGAAGAATGCATTTCTCCAACAGTGGCAACATGGCAGGAGCTGACATGGGTGATAATTATGATGAACATCAGGAGTGTGTTTGGTGTCAAGGTTTTGTTTTTAACTTTGTCTGAAGAGCAGAGTCACTTACTCATAGCATCTGCCAGCGAAGATGTCGGAGACGGAGCTGAAAAAACAGAGAGGAGAACATACCATTTATAAACTTCTCAGAGCATCAGTCAATCATCCCAGCAAGGCATCACCTCATTGGAACAGCAGTGCAGCAGCATCCGATAGCAATGCAGTACAAAAGTAACACACAGACAGAGAGAAAGAGAGAAGAGAGAGCGAGAGAGTCATTGGCACCAATACCAACAGGCTATGAATAGGACTATAACACTCTTGAATCTGTCACTGATGTCCATGGGCTTTCACTTCTCTTAGCTCAGCATTTATCACACATACAGCCTTCCACAGGGAAAACGTTGCTAAACAAGTCATGCCGCTGAAGGACATGGTGACTCGGAGCTCTGGGTCTGGGAAAGAAAGGGCCTAAGCTGTAGGATTTATACCAGTCAGGGTTCTTGGCTGACTGAACCTGGGGGATGATATGGGATTCAGAGATCAGCATGCGGCACACAAACAAGATAAAAGGTCAACCCAGCTTTCAGGAAATGTTGGATCGTAAGCAAACAAGAGGAAAGTTTAGATACAAAATATATTTTTCTGATCATTGCTTGACAACCATTTTCAGGTCTTGACATAGATTTAAGTTAAAACTTGGCCACTCAGGAACATTGTCTTCTTGGTAAGCAACCCCAGTGTATATTCGGCATTGTGTTTTAGGTTATTATTTTTTGTATTCATTTTACCTTTATTTTACTAGGCAAGTCAGTTAAGAACAAATTCTTATTTTCAATGACGGCCTAGGAACAGTGGGTTAACTGCCTGTTCAGGGGCAGAACGACAGGGGATTTGAATTTGCAACCTTTCGGTTTCTAGTCCAATGCTCTAACCACTAGGCTACCCTGCCGCCTTGTCCTGCTGAAAAATTAATTTATTTCCCAGTGTCTGGTGGAAAGCAGACAAACAGTTTTTCCTCTAAGATTTTGCCTGTGCTTAGATCCATTCCATTTATTTTTTATCCTGAAAAACTCGCAAGTCCTTAACCATTATAAGCATACCTTTAACATGATGCAGCCACCACCATGCTTGACAATATGGAGAGTGGTCCTCAGTAACGTGCTGTATTGGGTTTTCACCAACCATAACACTTTGTATTCAGAACAAAAAGTGAATTGCTTTGCCACATTTTTTGCAGTATTACTTTAGTGCCTTGTTGCAAACAGGATGCATGTTATTCTGTATAGGCTTCCTTCTTTTCACTCTGTCAATTCAGTTACTAATTGGGGAGTAACTACAATGTTGTTGATCCATCCACTAAACTCTAACTGTTTTAAGGTCACCATTGGCCTCAGAGAAATCCCCGAACAGTTTCCTGAGTTAGGAAGCACTCCTACATCTTTGTAGTGACTGGGTGTATTGATATACCATCCAAAGTGTAATTAATTATGCTCAAACGGATTTTTAATGTCTACTTTTTTTTACCCATCTACCAGCTGGTGCCCTACTTTCCAAGGTATTGGAAAACCTCCCTGGTCTTTGTGGTTGAATCTGTGGTTGAAATTCAGTGCTTGACTGAGGTACCTTGCAGATAATTGTATGTAAGAGGTACAGAGATGAGGTAGTCACTCAAAAATCATGTTAAACACTATTATTGCACACAGAGTGAGTCCATGCAACTTATTATGTGACTTGTTAAGCACATTTGTACTCCTGAACTTATTTAGGCTTTCCATAACAAAGGGGTTGAATACTTATTGACTGAAGACATTTAAGCTTTTCATTTTAAGGAGTCGCTAGAGCGTGATGGGACAAGCACATCTCTGGAGAGACCTGAAAATAGTAGTGCAGTGACGCTGTGCAGTGACGCTCCCCATCCAACCTAAAATAAAATGTGCAGTATCGTCACACAACACAATGCCACAGATGTCTCAAGTTGAGGGAACGTGCACTTGGCATGCTAACCGCAGGAATGTCCACCAGAGCTGTTGCCAGATATTTGAATGTTCATTTTCCTACCATAAGCCACATCCAATGTCATTTTAGAGAATTTGGCAGTACGTTCAATCGGCCTCATAACCGCAGACCACATGTAATCATACCAGCCCAGATCCTCCACTTCCAGCTACTTCATCTATGGGATAGTCTGAGACCAGCCACCCGTTTAGCTGATGAAACTGTGGGTTTGCATAATCGAAGAACTGACCTGACCTGACTGCAGCACAACTTTGTAACCGACTCCAGTGGGCAAATGCTCTCCTTCGATGGTCCTGGCACGCTGGAGAAGTGTGCTCTTCACAGATGAATACCAGTTCCAACTGTACTGGGGATTTTTTTTATATATTTTTTTATTTCACCTTTATTTAACCAGGTAGGCAAGTTGAGAACAAGTTCTCATTTACAACTGCGACCTGGCCAAGATAAAGCATAGCAGTGTGAACAGACAACACAGAGTTACACATGGAATAAACAATTAACAAGTCAATAACACAGTAGAAAAATGGGCAGTCTATATACAATGTGTGCAAAAGGCATGAGGAGGTAGGCGAATAATACAATTTTGCAGATTAACACTGGAGTGATAAATGATCAGATGGTCATGTACAGGTAGAGATATTGGTGTGCAAAAGAGCAGAAAAATAAATAAATAAAAACAGTATAAAAACAGTATGGGAATGAGGTAGGTGAAAATGGGTGGGCTATTTTCCTATAGACTATGTACAGCTGCAGCGATCGGTTAGCTGCTCGGATAGCTGATGTTTGAAGTTGGTGAGGGAGATAAGTCTCCAACTTCAGCGATTTTTGCAATTCGTTCCAGTCACAGGCAGCAGAGTACTGGAACGAAAGGCGGCCAAATGATGTGTTGGCTTTAGGGATGATCAGTGAGATACACCTGCTGGAGCGCGTGCTACGGATGGGTGTTGCCATCGTGACCAGTGAACTGAGATAAGGCGGAGCTTTACCTAGCATGGACTTGTAGATGACCTGGAGCCAGTGGGTCTGGCGACGAATATGTAGTGAGGGCCAGCCGACTAGAGCATACAAGTTGCAGTGGTGGGTGGTATAAGGTGCTTTAGTGACAAAACGGATGGCACTGTGATAGACTGCATCCAGTTTGCTGAGTAGAGTGTTGGAAGCCATTTTGTAGATGACATCGCCGAAGTCGAGGATCGGTAGGATAGTCAGTTTTACTAGGGTAAGCTTGGCAGCGTGAGTGAAGGAGGCTTTGTTGCGGAATAGAAAGCCGACTCTTGATTTGATTTTCGATTGGAGATGTTTGATGTGGGTCTGGAAGGAGAGTTTGCAGTCTAGCCAGACACCTAGGTACTTATAGATGTCCACATATTCAAGGTCGGAACCATCCAGTGTGGTGATGCTAGTCGGGCATGCGGGTGCAGGCAGCGATCGGTTGAAAAGCATGCATTTGGTTTTAATCGCGTTTAAGAGCAGTTGGAGGCCACGGAAGGAGTGCTGTATGGCATTGAAGCTCGTTTGGAGGTTAGATAGCTCAGTGTCCAATGACGGGCCGAAAGTATATAGAATGGTGTCGTCTGCGTAGAGGTGGATCAGGGAATCGCCCGCAGCAAGAGCAACATCATTGATATATACAGAGAAAAGAGTCGGCCCGAGAATTGAACCCTGTGGCACCCCCATAGAGACTGCCAGAGGACCGGACAGCATGCCCTCCGATTTGACACACTGAACTCTGTCTGCAAAGTAATTGGTGAACCAGGCAAGGCAGTCATCCAAAAAACCGAGGCTGTTGAGTCTGCCGATAAGAATATGGTGATTGACAGAGTTGAAAGCCTTGGCGAGGTCGATGAAGACGGCTGCACAGTACTGTCTTTTATCGATGGCGGTTATGATATCGTTTAGTACCTTGAGTGTGGCTGAGGTGCACCCGTGACCGGCTCAGAAACCAGATTGCACAGCGGAGAAGGTACGGTGGGATTCGAGATGGTCAGTGACCTGTTTGTTGACTTGGCTTTCGAAGACCTTAGATAGGCAGGGCAGGATGGATATAGGTCTGTAACAGTTTGGGTCCAGGGTGTCTCCCCTTTGAAGAGGGGGATGACAGCGGCAGCTTTCAATCCTTGGGGATCTCAGACGATATGAAAGAGAGGTTGAACAGGCTGGTAATAGGGGTTGCGACAATGGCGGCAGATAGTTTCAGAAATAGCGGGTCCAGATTGTCAAGCCCAGCTGATTTGTACGGGTCCAGGTTTTGCAGCTCTTTCAGAACATCTGCTATCTGGATTTGGTTAAAGGAGAACCTGGAGAGGCTTGGGTGAGGAGCTACGGGGGGGGCGGAGCTGTTGGCCGAGGTTGGAGTAGCCAGGCGGAAGGCATGGCCAGCCGTTGAGAAGTGCTTATTGAAGTTTTCGATAATCATGGATTTATCGGTAGAGACCGTGTTTCCTAGCCTCAGTGCAGTGGGCAGCTGGGAGGAGGTGCTCTTTTCTCCATGGACTTCACAGTGTCCCAGAACTTTTTGGAGTTGGAGCTACAGGATGCAAACTTCTGCCTGAAGAAGCTGGCCTTAGCTTTCCTGACTGACTGACTGTGTGTATTGGTTCCTGACTTCCCTGAACAGTTGCATATCAGGGGGCTATTCGATGCTATTGCAGTCTGCCACAGGATGTTTTTGTGCTGGTCGAGGGCAGTCAGGTCTGGAGTGAACCAAGGGCTGTATCTGTTCTTGGTTCTGTATTTTTTGAACGGAGCATGCTTATCTAAAATGGTGAGGAAATGGTGAGGAAGTTACTTTTAAAGAATGACCATGCATCCTCAACTGACGGGATGAGGTCAATGTCCTTCCAGGATACCCGGGCCAGGTCGATTAGAAAGGCCTGCTCACAGAAGTGTTTTAGGGAGCGTTTGACAGTGATGAGGGGTGGTCGTTTGACTGCGGCTCCGTGGCGGATACAGGCGATGAGGCAGTGATCGCTGAGATCCTGGTTGAAGACAGTAGAGGTATATTTGGAGGGCCAGTTGGTCAGGATGACGTCTATGAGGGTGCCCTTGTTTACAGAGTTAGGGTTGTACCTGGTGGGTTCCTTGATGATTTGAGTGAGATTGAGGGCATCTAGCTTAGATTGTAGGACTGCCGGGGTGTTAAGCATATCCCAGTTTAGGTCACCTAACAGAACGAACTCTGAAGCTAGATGGGGGGCGATCAATTCACAAATGGTGTCCAGGGCACAGCTGGGAGCTGAGGGGGGTCGGTAGCAGGCGGCAACAGTGAGAGACTTGTTTCTGGAGAGAGTAATTTTCAAAATTAGTAGTTCAAACTGTTTGGGTATGGACCTGGAAAGTATGACATTACTTTGCAGGCCATCTCTGCAGTAGACTGCGACTCCGCCCCCTTTGGCAGTTCTATCTTGACGGAAGATGTTATAGTTGGGTATGGAAATCTCTGAATGTTTGGTGGCCTTCCTGAGCCAGGATTCAGACACGGCAAGGACATCAGGGTTAGCAGAGTGTGCTAAAGCAGTGAGTAAAACAAACTTAGGGAGGAGGCTTCTGATGTTGACATGCATAAAACCAAGACTTTTTCGATCACAGAAGTCAACAAATGAGGGTACCTGGGGACATGCGGGGCCTGGGTTTACCTCCACATCACCCGCGGAACAGAGAAGGAGTAGTATGAGGGTGCGGCTAAAGGCTATCAAAACTGGTCGCCTAGAGCGTTGGGGGCAGAGGATAAGAGGAGCAGGTTTCTGGGCATGGTAGAATATATTCAGGGCATAATGCGCAGACAGGGGTATGGTGGGGTGCGGGTACAGCGGAGGTAAGCCCAGGCACTGGGTGATGATGAGAGAGGTTGTATCTCTGGACATGCTGGTTGTAATGGGTGATGTCACCGCATGTGTGGGGGGTGGGACAAGGGAGGTAACAGGGGTATGCAGAGTGAATCTAGGGGCTCCATTGTGAACTAAAACAATGATAACTAACCTGAACAACAGTATACAAGGCATATTGACATTTGAGAGACATACAGCGAGGCATACAGTAGTCACAGGTGTTGAATTGAGAAAGCTAGCTAAAAACAGTGGGCGAGGCTAATCAGCTAGCACAACAAACAGCAGGTAAAATGGCGTTGACTAGGCAACTGGGCCGACAGATAAACAAGCAGAATGGAGTACCGTGATTAATGGGCAGTCCAGCGTGCGTCAGCTATGTAGCCAAGAGATCAGTGTCCAGGGGGCAGCGGTGGATGGGGCAGGGGGCTGGGCTGGCGAGTGTTATCCAGGTTTTTTTAAAAGTAACAATGACTAAATAGCTTGTAGCTAGTTAGCTGGTTAGCGTCTGGAGGTTCTTGAGTGTGTCATAAAAATAAAATAAAATTAAAAGTAACAGCGATTCCGTACCACAGTGGGTGAGGCAGGTTTCCGGAAGGTATAAACAAAATAAAAATCAAAAAGAAAGTAAATGGGTTCAGAGTGTTTGGGATGCGGTGATTCAGATGGTTAGCAGGCCTGTGCTAACAAGCTAACAGTTCGTAGGTCCGGGCTAGACAAGCTAGCCGTTAGCAGGCCGAATTAGCAAGCAGGGAGATAGCGAGGGCTAGAGAGTTAACCTTTGGGGGGACGTCGCGATGGGGCGAGTCTGTTTATTCCTCTTCATGCGGTGACATCGACAGACCGGTCGTGGGCCCGGGTAATTGTAGCCCAGGAGTATGCTACAGGTGCTCTAGTACGCTAGGTGAGCTGGAGACACAGCGTTTCAGAAAGCTCGCGGGCCTTGGCCGGCAGATGGATCTTTGGCGATGTCACAACGAAAAAGCCTGTTGAAACCACCTCGGACGATTATGTCGGCGGACCAGTCGTGATGGATCGGCGGGGCTCCGTGTCGGCAGTAAAGGGTCCAGGCCAATTGGCAAAAAGAGGTATTGTTGGACCTCTTCGGCTAGTCGGGAGATGGGCTTAGCTCGAGGCTAGCTCAAGGCTAATTGGTGCTTGTTTTGGGACAGAGACGTTAGCCAGGCGTAGCCACTCGGATTGCAGCTAGCTAGTTGCGATGATCCGGTGTAAAGGTTCAGAGCTTGCGGTAGGAATCCGGAGAAAAAGCAGTCTGATATGCTCTGGGTTGATGTCGCGCTGGTGTCCTAGTTAGCTTTGAAGACCGCTAGCAATGGCTAACTGAGTACTAGCTAGTAGCTAGTTAGCTGGCTAGCTTCTGACGGGGGTTCCGGTTCTAAAGTAAAGTATAGAAAAAGCAGATCCGTACCACATTGGGTGATGCGGGTTGCAGGAGAGTATATTCAGCTCTAGTTGGAAAGTGAGATTAAAATATGTACGAAATATATACAGAAAAAAAACGAAGAAAACTATATTTACACTAGACAGGACAAGACTAAACACACGTCCGACTGCTACGCCATCTTGGAGAAGACATGTACGACAGTGTGTTCCAGTTTCCACCAATATCCAGCTACTTTGCACAACCATTGAAGAGAAGTGGGACAACATTCCACTGGACACAATCAACAGCCTGATCAACTCTATGAAAAAAAGGAGATGTGTCAAGCTGCCTGTGGCAAATGGTGGTCACACCTGATACTGACTGGTTCTCTGATCCATGCCCCTACCTTTTTTTAAGGTATATGTGACCAACATGTGCATATCTGTATTCCCAGTCATGTGAAATCCATAGATTAGGGTCAAATACATTTATTTAAGTTTACTTGGCATTATCTTAACACCCCTGTAGGATCAAGCAGCAATTCATCAGGCCTATGCAGAGTGCCTTAGGGCAGACTATTTGACCGGCTGCTATTGTTGGTTTGTGTAGCTCATGACCATTTCCGATGGCAATTATCCCCAATTGAGTCCCTCTCTGGAGAAGGCCAGTGGCCTTTTAGCTTTATTGGATGGTCTTACATCTGCTGATCAGACGTTACAGGGTGCAGTGCTGACTAGCTGCAGCGGCCCCCAGCTCAGACAGGGAATGTTTCTTTTCTCTGCTTAAAAGACCAGCTCCAGTCAACGGTAGTAAATAGCAAGAGGCTTGGGCAATATGGAGCCTAAACAGTTATATAAGGCAGCTGTTAGTCAAAGTGAAACACCACAGCTGCATAGAACAATTAAAGCAGCAGTATTAAAAGGGAGAATAATCACTGTAGAACATTTCTGCCACAATCCAATAAGATGTCCATTTTGTTGGTCTGCTTTACTCATTACTCTCCACAGACAACTCAACGTTTGCCACTTATGGCAAAGGGGAAGGTGTGTGGGCGCACATGCGTGTCTCTTGCAATTGTGTGTGGAAAAATCTAATTAAACGATACTAAATAAAGCTAGTTGTCAAAGCTAGGACAATACAAGAAAGTAATGCAAATGCAATCTGTTCCAGGGTGTACCTAAGTGGATGTAGATGAGATTTCTTTATACTAAAACATTGCACTGTTCATCTCTATGAGGTGACTCCTATATACCATACACTCTCCAGCTCAGACAGACGGAGACCAATGATAGATGAGATGGCTAAACTGGAAGGAGCAGGTCTTAGCCTACTGTTTAGGCTTATTCAGTGTTGGGAAATCTCACTAGAACCCAGAGTTTTCCATTAGCACCGGCTAACGACTCATCAGCCGGTTACAGACTAATTTTCAGACGGATACCTTTTCCACTTCATAATAACGAGGTTACTTTTCATTTAAAAGCCCTCTCACACTAGAATGAACTATATGCACATTCTAGCAATTGATAGGATAGGTGCCTGTCAGTCACAAAGCGAGCGATAACAGGGAAACACAGTCTGCTGTCTGGCTCGCCTCCTGGTACAATGTGTGCGCACCGTGGTTGTTTGCAGTCAAATTTCTTTAAAGAGAGATGCTCGTGAATTTGCACGTCCCATGTAATGTAAGTGGTAACGATGTGTTGAAATACATGATTTAATTATTGTTTTCTGGCACATTCACTTATTTTCTTTTGCGTGTTTCACATAGCCAGCCACACAGAGTCGTGGCGCATAAGTAGGCTATTTACTATGCTTTGATTGGCAACTGAACAGCAAGTGTTGACTAGTTTATAAAAGGGGTCAAACGGTCTGAATAAAGTCGATCTCCAATATCCCTTTTCCATTCATAAATCATGCAACGTGGTTATATGTCCATAGTATCGCATCGGGACAAATAAACCAAAGGATTTCATAAGTTTCTTTTCCTAGGATGTCGGGGCTTGCCACTAAAGTGAGTGACTTATTTGTCAGTGTAGCCGACCGAATCGCATCGGTGAGAGAGTCGTTCAGTTGGTTCCCTCATTTGCTATGGCTACTTGTAGGCCTAGGCTTTTTGTCAATTATCTGCAGATAAATTATGAAAACATTTGATGAAGATGGTGAATCATCACTGCAGGAACAGAAGGCAATGGAAAGCCTCATTCTGGTCTAAATATCATAATCAGAGCCCTCACAGAATCCAGGCATTAAAATGGAATTCAACAACATAAGAAAAGGTAACAATGTATTAGTTTGCCCAAGTTAATCATAAGACATGAACATAATGCATCAGTGATTTGTATTTCCTGCAACTTCTGAAGAGGCAACAAGAATGCCCCTATCTGTGTGTGCGTCACTTTGTGTAGCCATTAGCGATGATGCTAATGAAAACGTCGGGGAGACGGGAAGGCTTCCCCAAAAACCTTCTCAATTAGCAAGAAAGTAGCCTACGCTTACTTGGCAGAATATCATGATTCTTTCTGTAATACCAGTGGGTATTTGTTTAACAAACTCTGACATTACATGTGTGCTACAAAAACACAGCTAAACAATAGCCTCTTGCTAGCTGCACACTTGAATTGAAGAGTAACTACACCCAAATCTCTACATTTCTCAAATTTTCCCAGACCCCAAAAGTGGTCTCCTGATGTGGTTTAAAGCGGCAAAATGTTACTTTTTGGGTGAACCGACCAAATCCATATAGAAATGTGAGTTTTTGAATTGTCATCATCAAGCCTCACTGAGGCTAGGAAACATTGTCACCACCGATAAATTCGCTATAATTGAGAATTTCAATAAGCATTTCTCTACGGCTGGCCATGCTTTCCATATCATAACCCCTACCCCGGTCAACTGCCCGGCACCCTCCACAGCAACCCGCCAAAGCCCCCACCATTTCTCCTTTACCAAAATCCAGATAGCCGATGTTCTGAAAGAGCTGCAAAATCTGGACCCCTACAAATCAGCCGGGCTAGACAATCTGGACCCTCTCTTTCTAAAATGACCTGCCGAAATTGTTGCAACCCCTATTACTAGCCTGTTCAACCTCTCTTTCATATCGTCTGAGATTCCCAAAGATTGGAAAGCTGTTAACCAGCTCTTCAAAGGGGGTGACAGTCTAGACCCAAACTGCTACAGACCTATATCTATCCTACCCTGTCTTTCTAAGGTCTTCGAAAGCCAAGTTAACAAACAGATTACTGACCATTTTGAATCCCACCGTACCTTCTCCGCTATGCAATCTGGTTTCAGAGCTGGTCATGGGTGCATCTCAGCCACGCTCAAGGTTCTAAATGACATCGTAACCGCCATCGATAAGAGACATTACTGTGCAGCCGTATTCATCGACCTGGCCAAGGCTTTCGACGCTGTCAATCACAACATTCTTATTGGCAGCCTCGACAGCCTTGGTTTCTCAAATGATTGCCTCGCCTGGTTAACCAACTACTTCTCTGATAGAGTTCAGTGTGTCAAATCGGAGTGCATGTTGTCTGGACCTCTGACAGTCCCTATGGGTGTGCCACAGGGTTCAATTCTCGGGCCGACTCTCTTTTCTGTATACATCAATGATGTTGCTCTTGCTGCTGGTGATTCTCTGATCCACCTCTACGCAGACGACACCATTCATAATACTTCTGGCCCCTCCTTGGACACTGTGTTAACTAACCTCCAGACGAGCTTCAATGCCATACAACTCTCCTTCCGTGGCCTCCAACTACTCTTAAACGCAAGTAAAACTAAATGCATGCTTTTCAGTCGATCGCTGCCCGCACCTGCTCGCCCGTCCAGCATCACTACTCTGGACGGCTCTGACTTAGAATACGTGGACAACTACAAATACCTGGGTGTCTGATTAGACTAAACTCTCCTTCCAGACTCACATTAAGCATCTCCAATCCAAAATTAAATCTAGAATCGGCTTCCTATATCGCAACAAAGCATCCTTCACTCATACTTCCAAACATACCCCCGTAAAACTGACCATGTCATCTATAAAATAGCCTCCAACACTCTACTCAACAAACTGGATGCAGTCTATCACAGTGCCATCTGTTTTGCCACCAAAGCCCCATACACTACCCACCATTGCGACCTGTAAGCCCTCGTTGGTTGGCCCTCGCTTCATACTCGTCGCCAAACCCACTGGCTACAGGTTATCTACAAGTCTCTGCTAGGTAAAGCCCCGCCTTATCTCAGCTCACTGGTCACCATAGCAGCACCCACTCGTAGCACGTGCTCCTGCAGGTATATCTCACTGGTCACCCCCAAAGCCAATTCCTCCTTTGGTCGTCTTTCCTTCCAGTTTTCTGCTGCCCATGACTGGAACGAATTGCAAAAATCTCTGAAGCTGGAGACTCACATCTCCCTCACTAGCTTTAAGCACCAGCTGTCAGAGCATTTTACAGATCACTGCACCTGTACTTAGCCTATCTGTAAACAGCCCATCTATCTACCTACCTCATCCCCATTCGGGTATTTATTTATTTATTTTGCTCCTTTGCACCCAAGTATCTCTACCTGCACATTCATCTTCTGCCGATCTGCCATTCCAGTGTTAAATTGCTATATTGTAATTACTTCGCAACCATGACCTATCTACTTCCTTAACTTACCTCATTGCACTCACTGTATATACTATATAGACTTTTTGTTTTCTTTTGTTCTACTGTATTATTGACTATGTTTTGTTTATTCCATGTGAAACTCTGTGTTGTTGTATGTGTCGAATTGCTACGCTTTATCTTGGCCAGGTCGCAGTTGCAAATGAGAACTTGTTCTCAACTTGCCTACCTGGTTAACCTGTTAAGCCTACCCCTGTTTACTGCCCCTTCTGGAGTAATTGGGTACCCATATAAAACAGGATAATTTTTTGTCAAAAGTTGCTAATATATGCATATAAAAAATATTATCAAATAGAAAACACTCTAAAGCTTCTAAAACCGTTTAAATTTTGTCTCTATGTAAAGCAGAAGTCTCAGGGCATGCATTCTCCCAAAGTCTCTCTTGTCATGGAAAAAGTTGGCCCAACTTTGATGTCATCGTATACGCCTTCCCAAACAACTACCGCTCTGGGAACAGTCTGTACGTGTTCAGCGCGAAGCCTGCTTTCAATGGGGCTTCTCATTGTGAGAATCGCGCGCTCACGAGACGTTGAGCGTGCCGAAAGGTCTCGGTCACGCGAAAAAAAAGTGTACGATTATGCGCGCTCTGCTCCGGTGAAGTCTTTTCTTCAGGATCGATTAAAAGACGTGTGTGTTTCGCTTCGTCCTCACAATTGCTGTACACCTTTATAACATGTTAAAGCTTAATTATGAACATAGTTTGACAAGTTTACTCGACATATAATATATATTTGACGTTTTGGTGCACATCCACTTGAATTTTGCCTACATTTCGACCGAAATGTGGCTATTTTGAAAACCGAAAGACGCAGACTTGAAAACTAAACGCTGTTTTGGTAAGTATAATCCCTTCCAGGTCTTTTGATGGAAGAACAGCAAAGGTAAGGGAATATTTATGTGTTAATTTTGGGTTTCTGTCGACTCCAAGATAGAGGAGGCATAATGATACCTTTGGAGCGCCGACTCCTAGTATAGCCTAGTGAACGCAACCTGTAACGTTAAAAATAAATGTAACACAGCGATTGCATTTAGAAGAAGTGTATCTTCCTATACATATGTAAAACATGCATATTTAGTCAAAGTTTATGATGTGTATTCCTTGTTAGCTGACGTTATCTGCCGGAGCTATTTCATTTCTCCTGACATTTTAGTAGCATTTTTTGAACGATGCGTCATTGTAAACAGAGATTTATGGATATATATTGCAGATTATTGAAAAAAAATGAATGTACTGTGTAACATGTTATATTACTGTCATCTGATGAAGATTTCAAAAGGTTAGTGAAATGTTTTTTTTATTTTTTTATCCTGCGTTTGTTGATTGCATATTTTTTCCTACTTGGCTATGCTAAGGAGCTATGTCTGCGGTGGTGGTTTGACATAAATATGTGCCATGTTTTCGCCGTAAAACATTTGAGAAATCTGACTTGTTGCCTGGATTCACAACGAGTGTAGCTTTAATTCAATACCCTGCATGTGTATTTTAATGAACGTTTGAGTTTTAACTAATACGATTAGCATTTAGCGTAGCGCATTTGCATTGCCAGAGCTCTAGATGGGACGCCTGCGTGCCAGGTAGGAGCAAGAGGTTAAATAAAGGTGAAATAAAATAAATAAATACAATTGAAAGCAAGTCTAACAAGTGGTAGATATGTTCTATGTGGGCTATTTCTATGCTTCCAGGTCTTAAGTTTTGTTTTTGCGTCTTTTACTTTCGGTTTTGTACACAAGCGTCAAACAGCTGAACATCAAAAATATTTTTGGTTGTGGAAAATATATTTTACAGCGGTTTAGATGGTACAATCATTCCTTACACTATACTTGCATGTTTTTCTCACATAAACTTAAATTAGGCAAACTATTCATATTTTTGCAACCAGGATTTCTGCACAGTGCACCCGCTGTAGACTTAGAACATCCAATTTTGTTGTAAAAGTGTGATTTTGAGAACGAAAATTGAAACTTGCCCATTTCTCACCACTCAGAATTTCAACCAGATTGAAAACACCCCTGTGACCCACATGGAAACAAATGTGTGGGAAACGTGCCGGGAGGAAAGTGGCATTCAGCAGCAAACATATAAAAATGACAAATAATTTTAAAAACTTTTGGAATAAAATAACCTCCAGCGCTATGACAGTCTGTGTGTGGAAGGGGTGAGCAATAGAGGATGTGATATGATTTTGTTCATGGTACGCATCCAAAAGGGTTTGAGATCTTCCGAGGACACGCCAACTGCGGACAGACAACCATATCCCATGGTCATCATATCAAGCAGATAGTTTGGGTCTGAATGAAATACAAAAGCCGGGATAATGTGAGGTCCACTGAGTACTTTATCCAAAAACAGCAACTGAAAGGATGAGTCAAACTTGGCCTTGGAACAGAGGAACGGAGAGTGTGTGGCGTGAGGCATAATCAAGTATGACCCCTTATCAAGCTTAAATCCACTGAGATCAGTGTCTTGGAGCCACGGAGGGCCTGGGAGGCAGGTAAGGACAACCCAGCACAAGGAGCACATGTCTGGGGATTTAAGCAGGTCTTTTTGAAGCTGGTTCCAGTGTCATTGGAAATATATAAATAATGAAAAGAACAGCATAAATGCTTTGAGACTAGGGGAAAATGAACAAAAAATAATGAACTAACAGAGAGGAACCTCTAGTGAACTACTGCTAATAGAGCACACTTTTTCAGGGGATTAACTCTGGCTTTGTAAAAACTACAAAGTGCCCCCGAGTCCATTAAATTAATGAGTGGTTATACTGGGGTAGGAGGCGTTACCACATTTTGATTGCCTAATTCAAAGAAACCTAGCTAATTTGACATATACTGTATATTACGTGCATTTATTTTTTGCCTGGAGAACAGCCGGAATTCTTCGGGCATGGTAATATTGCTCAATTGGTATCAAGGGACCTACTGTGTGCCAGTAAAACATTCCCAACACCATTACACCACCGCCACCAACCTGTACTGTTGACGCTAGGCAGGATGGGGCCATTGACTCATGCTGCTTATGCCATCAGCATGACACAACAGGAACCGGGATTCGTTGGACCAGGTGATGTTTTTCCACTCCTCAATTGTCCAGTATTGGTGATCGTGTGCCCACTGGAGCTGCTCTGACTTGTTTTTAGCTGATAGGAGTGACACGTGTGGTCATCTGCTGCAATAGTCCATCCGTGACAAGGACTGACGAGTTGTACATTACGAGATGCCGTTCTGCATCTGTTTATAGCCCGCCTGGTAGCTTTGCACGAGCTGTTTTGTTGTTGCTTTGATGTTTTTTGTTTGTTGCACCATTCTCGGTAAACCCTAGAATGGCGTCCGTGAAAAGCTCAGGATGTCGGCTGTTTCTGAGATACTGAAACCGGCGAGCCTGGCACGAACTATCAAAGTCGCTTAGGTCACTCGTTTTGCCCAGTCGAATGTTCAATCAAACAGTAATTGAATGCATCGATGGCTATCTGCCTGCTTTATATAGCGAGCCACGGCCATCTGACTCACTGTCTGTAGGAGTGAACCATTTTCGTGAACTGGGTGGAGTACCTAATAAACTGCCCACTGAGTGTATTTCACTAAATTGTTGTTTGGTTTTATCTTCATACAGTGGTACATCCCTGAGAGAAATGTATCGGTAAAGTAAATCCTTATCTTACATTGTGTTGCCCATGCTGCTCATAATTAGATTGAAGAGGAGGTCCTTGGCTTAAGCTGGCTCTTGAACTAAGTCATTACTCTCTCAATACTGAAGTGGTTTTGTCTCCATGTTTGATGAATGTGTTGTAGCGGTATTTATTAGAGAGGGGTAAAGAAAGATTTTGTTCGGGCGCCAGGCAGGTATTAACCATGCCGAAAGGAAAAGAGTAGAATAGAGAGAGTACCACTACCAGACCCACACACATCAGCAGAAGAGACTGCCTAGAATGTAGCCTGTTTACCAGATAGCCAGTGGAGAGAAAAGAGAATACACACCATATAAAACCCACATCACAGCACAGGGGTAACCCAAACAAGAATACCTCATACAATAATACTAATACTAATAATGGCAGAGCAATTCAACAGCAACTTCATACAAGAACGAACCCAGTCATCAACATAGGATTTGCAATAATCTGTATTATTTTCTAGTGGATGAGTGCAGAGGGTATGAATGTGGGGGGTGTTCATCGACACAACAAAGGTCTTAAAAATGTCCAGTCTTCTCAGCCACATGTCATTAGTACACCCCACCTCAATACAGTTCACATAATATACAACTTGCAAGCAACCTACTAAAATGTCCATCCAAATACTTCTGGCAGGGAAATAATAGTCCAGCTCTAATGAACTTCAATGGGAAGTGCATTTAACAAATAGAGAGTCTGTTGCAGGGTAAAGCACTGGAATGAGAGGGAAGAGAAAGAGAGAGAAAAAGATAAATCTTAGCTGTGGTCTTCAGGCCTGCCGGTGTCTGACTGTCCAATGGTTTGTTGGTTTGTTTGTTAAAGCTTCGCAACAATGTTGCTACTAATCCATGCGATCCATAACGGGCGCGGTCCCAAACAAAAACAACCACAATCTAAAGCGATCACACCGATGATTGAGTTAAATACTTTATAAACACTGAAAACAAACAAAACTTCTGCAGCACAGCACACACAATCAAACTGTCGCGCCACCCAAGAGCTCCTCCCCAAAGAGCTGAACGAGCTCTCTTTATTTCCTCCTTCCTTACTGCTCATGCACTCTTAAAGTGGCAGCGCACGGTGAAGGCTCCGAGCAGATTTCGCCAGTGTTAGGCCCTCATTATAACCTCTTACCTAAGGCCAAAATGTCAACATCTACACATCCTCTTCTATTTTAACTTCCAGTCTCCAAACGTTGTGGCAGGGACACTCTAAACTTCTCTCTCAAGCAATGTGTAGCATGACCACAACCCTGATGGGAGACCTGACAGGATCCTACAGTAGCTGGTACCATGTTCTGTGGACCAGGTGTGTTTATCTGCTGTGACTGCAGGACATACACCTCCAAGCATGATGGCGTTCTGCCCTCCTGTGGGTTCCCTGCGGATATACTGAGGGCTGCTACAACACGATGACAGAGGGCTTAATACTGACTGTGGAACTAGTACTTTGCAGAAGCTTATCTAAGTTCAAATGATTCCAGCTCTAAGATGGCCTTATTACGATACAAATTCATCTGGCTATAATTGTTGAAGCCTATGCCTACTGACTGTTTTGGGGTTATTTTTGCATGCCCTTTGATATATTACTCCCCTCTTTGCTCATGGAAGTAAATCAATGCATGTCAGGGGAGCGCAACTTAAAAGTAAAAATCAATAAAGCAAATGTAAGCCGAAGAATCTACAGTTGTGACTAGAGGGAATGAGATTCACCAGAAAGAAAAACCGGAGAGAACCACAAAAAAAGCAAACACATTGGGTCAATCTATCCCTAACAGCTGCTGTGAGCAGCCCTGATTTATCCCATAATGAGCAAAAAGCTGGAAGTAATGAGTCTCTCCTAAACATTAAATCAAAACCAAACAAGGCCCTGCTTTTAGAACACTTAGTATTCACCTCCCTAAGCTGGCCTTTCTATGATTAGAAGACTGCATGAAATGTTCTCTTCAGAGACACTCAAAACACCCAACACCTGCGGAGAGCTCAGCAATACTTCTAAGGAAACTTCAACAAAACCCACCACGTTGAGTAAATGAAAGAGATAACCCACTTCAGACAAAAAAACTATATTTGGTGATAGTCTATGTTCTATGATTAGGTCAAATAACTATTTCAACCATGATTGAACTACTAAGTGTTTTGTCTGTGAAATAAGGAAATCACGTTGTAATGCGTCATCACAATAACGTTCTTGTCACTGGAGAAAGGGAATAACTATGACATTTCATAACGATTTTAAAACATTTACTTGCACTCCAGATCACCAAATCAATCAATAGATGGTATGGCCATACTTGTCTAGAACACATCCATCCGTCTATATCGTCATAACAAAGTATACACTACCATTCAAAAGTTTGGGGTCACTTAGAAATGTCCTTGTTTTTGAAAGAAAAGCTAATTTTTTGTCCATTAAAATAACATAAAATTGATCAAAAATACAGTGCAGACATTGTTAATGTTGTAAATTATTATTTTAGATGGACACGGCTGATTTGTTATGGAATATCTACAAAGGTGTACAGAGTTGCATTATCAGCAACCATCGCTCCTGTGTTCCAATGGCACGTTGTGTTAACTAATCCAAGTGTATTATTTTAAAAGGCTAATTGATCATTAGAAAACCCTTTTGCAATGATGTTAGCACAGCTGAAAACTGTAGTTCTGATTAAAGAAGAAATAAAAATGGTCTTCTTTAGACTAGTTGAGTATCTGGAGCATCATCATTTGTGGGTTCGACTACAGTTCTTGTTCTAAGAAATGCAAGAAATTGAAGATCTCGTACAACGCTGTGTACTACTCCAAACTAGCTCTAACCAGAATAGTAGGAGGCTGCAGTGCACAAATGAGCCAGAGGATAAGTACATTAGAGTGTTTAGTTTGAGATACAGACACCTCACTAGTCCTCAACTGGCAGCTTCATTAAATAGTAATGGGAGTGGTACGGTCCGGAGGAGAGATTCTGGGTTCCGGTGGAGGACGTGTTAGATCCTTCCCTGCTACGAGAGTTCCACAGTCTCCATCCAGATCGCCCTGTGCCTCGTCCTCCGGGTCGTCCCCGAGGCCGGCGTCGGGGGGGGTTACTTCTGCCGAAGTCGATGCCTCTCCTCGTTGGTGTTCGGCGGTCGACGTCACCGGTCTTCTAGCCACATTGATCTATGTCTGGTTTTGTATGGTCTTCTTACACACCTGATTCCAATCCCATTCATTAAGTGTTCTGTATTTAAACTTCTGTTTCCACTCATGTCCTCAGAGATTGTTTATGGTTATGTTCATGTTTTATGGATTGGTGTGCGACGGGTTCTTGTACCCGCATTTATTTTATTGTGGACTTTGGTTTTGGAGTTTATGTTTTAAGTTATTAAAATACTCCAATTATACCAAGTTTAATTATCCTGCGCTTGACTTGCCTGCCACCTACATACAAGACGTGACATGCACATGTGTAATAGCAGCCTTCTTTTTTACATATATTTCAAATTGTGGGATACTGCAGTTTTACAAATTGTAATTTATTTTTCTTTGAAACAGTGCAATATTCTATTATGCTGTTCAGATTGTATTTATTTTGAATGGTTAGATTTATATGCACTTTGTTTATATACATTAAAAAGTTATACTTTAAATGCAAATGTTTAATAGCATTCTTTTTCATAACAAACCAATGCATTTTAAATACATTGTGGTTAAGGTAGAGTACGATTTCATTCAATAATTGAATTAGAATTGTTTTAACACCAATCATAGTCAAACTATCGCAAACTGCTTGACTTGAAAAAATACAAAGAGCCGTTTGGGAGCCAAAAGAGCCGGAATGCCTATCACTACAAACTCCATGCTCAGAGAGTGCATTGCATTGTGGGTTTTATAGATAGACTTGAGCTGCAACCGATTTCCACATGTTGCTATCAGCCTTATTATTATTTTTTATTTTTTTATTTTTTCACCCCCTTTTTCTCCCCAATTTCGTAGTATCCAAATGTTAGTAGTTACTATCTTGTCTCATCGCTACAACTCCCGTACGGGCTCGGGAGAGACGAAGGTCGAAAGCCATGTGTGCTCCGAAACACAACCCAACCAAGCCGCACTGCTTCTTAACACAGCGCGCAACCAACCCGGAAGCCAGCCGCACCAATGTGTCGGAGGAAACACCATGCACCTGGCGACCTGGTTAGCGCGCACTGCGCCCGGCCCGCCACAGGAGTCGCTAGTGCACGATGAGACAAACCAAACCCTCCCTAACCAAACCCTCCCTAAGACGCTAGGCCAATTGTGCGTCGCCCCATGGACCTCCCGGTCGCGGCCGGCTGCAACAGAGCCTGGGCTCGAACCCAAAGTCTCTGGTGGGACAACTAGCACTGCGATCAAGTGCCCTAGACCACTGTGCCACCTGGGAGGCCCCCCAACCTTATTATTTAACGAAAAAATGAAACATGTTGAACAAGGTGGTATGTTCAACAAGTACAGTAACTTTAGTCTTCAAATAACCAACGTTGGATCGTCTTTCAAAAGTAAAGTCAATTTGAACTATTCTGGGCTACAGTGTAGGCAGGCTATGGGTGTATAATCCTGATGGAACTCTTTCCAGAGGTGCATGTTTAGCTCTGTGTGAGCACCAACAAAATACTCCTGCTGAGAGTCCAACTTTGGCTACATACAAAATGTCTCAGTAATACTACGCACAGGACAGATCTCCTGTTTTGAGAAGTGTTAAGCATTGACACAGAGAAACCCTGAAAAGACAAGTCAAATGTCTGCTTGTTGAGGAGTGGAGCATCAGCTATTCAGCTTGCACAGGATAACATTTTCCCAAGGTACAGATATAGGATCAAATTCGGGATACCCTCCTAGGACTGTGGCGGTCACGAAATTTCGACAGCTGGTGATTGCCAAGCAAATAACTGTCGGTCTCACGGTAATTGGCCGTTAATTAACATAAACACATTTAGCATCTCTTGGCTTCTACACAGGTGACTACCTCATGAAGCTGGTTGAGAGAATGCCAAGAGTGTGCAAAGCTGTCAAGGCAAATGGTGGCTATTTGAATATATATATATATAGTAAAAATAAAGAAAACCCTTGAATGAGTAGGTGTTCTAAAACTTTTGACCGTTAAGAGTACATTTTGAAAAGTCGAATAAATCCATGTAATATAGTCTACACCTTCACAATAAATCCATGATTTACTTTAGACCGGTCTAACAAAAAATTATATGAAGAAAATGTAGTCTATTTCAGAAGAACAGAATAGCATACTCTGAGTTGACCTTATGTTAGGTCCTGACCTGGCTATGCCATATGGCTGTGGGCTACACTAGATTATTTAGCAGACAAAATTTGCTTAGTGGCATTATTTTATATTATTTTATAGTATGAAGAATACAATTGAACAAAGCTGAATAAAATAGAAAGGATATTTTCTCCAAACGATTTGAGGGAGTGCACACATGCGGCTTTTCTGTGTTGAGCGGTAAGAAAGAATTAGGAACTCCTATATGCTTAATTAAGCGTTATTAATGCAATGTTCTACAAACGTTGGGCTATATGTTTTGATTTTTAATACATTGTAAGGCATGAGCTCTGCTTTGTTTTTTGCACCTGCTGTACACACTTCCTCAGTCTCTCATTCACAACTAGGGAAGCACTTGATAATGCCTCACATTTCCCAGGGGCATCCTCTTTGTGTGGCCATAATGCACTGGAAAAAATAAATCCATGCCCTTCTCCCAGAGTGCTACCTGCTCCAAAGCACTTCTCACTCACAGGCTACAAGTGAAGACAGACATCGGGGACGCACTTGCGCGTGTCTTTATCCAATTCCTAGGTGCATAATGAAGATATTGGAAGAACTGTCCACATTTACTTTTCGTCAGCCAACAAGATGAGTAGGCCTAACTAACAGCAAAAGCACTAGTCTACGTCTACTATCCCTCATAGTATAAAAGTTGTTCCTATTATATTCTGTGCGATAAATATATTGTGGGATGTGATAGATATCAAATTAATACAACCACTACCATCAAAAAAACTTTTTTACGCAATGAGGCTGACGCAACAGATCAGAACATTTAGCTTAAAAATGTTGATAAACTATTAGGCTATTTCTTCACATTATAAGCACAGCAATGCGCACACGACAGTAGACTGACTATAAGGGCAAATGTTCCATTAGTGGGAAAACACCATTATCAAAATTGACCACAAATGTGAATATGCATGTAACGCTTTTATTATAAAGGTGCATTTTTAGATTATAAAGGTGCATTTTTATGGTAAAAATGATCTTCTCCCAAACTTGAAACTCATGTGCTGCTTATGTATGCCAGTTAAGCTCTACACCCCTTGTAGAGGGGATTAATGTGCTTAATTTTAAGTTATTTGGCCACTTTACTTGTGATACAAACCGTATCAAAACATATAGGCCTATGGGCTAGGCTACATGAAGTGCGTGACTATGATTCAATTTTTTTTTTTTTTAAATAGGCATTGTTTCTTGCCTTAAACTGGGCTTCAAGTGATAAGCTAATAGTCACCCATCAGACTATTCTTGATTTAATCTAGACTTTACATATACTAAATAATGTATATATAGTCACTTCACCCCTACCTACATGTACTAATTACCTTGACTAACCTGTACCCCAGCACATTGACTCGGTACCGGTACCCCCCCTGTATATAGCCTCGTTATTGCTATATTATTGTGTTACTTTTGTATTATTATTACTCTTTCTTGAACTGCACTGTTGGTTAAAGGCTTGTAAGTAAGCATTTCACAGTAAGGTGTAGACACCTGTTGTATTTGGCGCATGTGACAAATAAAGTTTTATTTAACATGTGAAATTCGTTTTGATTATCATGCACCTGTCTCGAAACAGGGGCAGGGAAAAAATGCTTGTCATCTGGACTTACAATAGCAAATGGAAGACACTTTTCCTGTGGTTAATTTTCATGCCAGCCATGTAGGTTATACACCTGTCGTAAAGATAAGCAATGTGCTTAATATTTGCTTAATATTAGGAATGTTCAGAAATCAATACAGTTGGCCTAGCCTATAGAAAGCTGATGAAATCCTCCTCTTTTTAATAGATGCCATCACTGTTTTCTCAAGCAATTTCATAGTCTATAGAAATGTTGCTCATGGGCTCTCATGAAGTGTTTGATTAGATTTTTGATCACATTTGCAATGATGTCAGAGTGATTACAGGGACAATAGTGGCTAATATGGTCCTCGCAACAGCCCTATACCCTTCCCCAAGCCTAACCTTAACCATTAGTGGGGAAAACGCAAAACTGACCCACGATAAGCGTCTCCGGGCAACTTCACCTTACTCAATTCTGCCGTCTCCTGGGCTCCCTCACCTGCTGATGGACACCTCACTGAGACATGGGCTGGGTGACCTGGAGATGACTGCTACAACAGAAGGCTGCTGCTGCTTCTCAGAGGGCTCCTCCACAGGTGATGTCATCAATACGCAGCAGGCCTCTGAGTCACTGGGGCTGGGATCACTCTGTTCCTGTTGTGCTGCCTTATCTACAGGAAGGAGGGAAAATAACATGGACTGTACACATGATCATAAAACTGGTATAAAATCATTTAGTGGTGAAAATGAGCTATGAGAAATCTGTGCTAGGACACTTTGCTTGAAATCCATGTCATGGTTTATAATCTGGATCGGTCCTATTTTAACCATGTAAACATGATTTGAACAGACTGTGTGATAGATGCTAAAGTCATTCATGTTAAATTATATCTTATCTCATAGATATTTCCCCAAAGTAATGGGGAATACTTTTAACCACAAACACACCACTGTGTCTTCTAGGCAGAGGGCAGAAGGTTCATGACCAGCAGTTAATGATATTCTATATGTGGCTGACATTTTGAAGTGTGACTAATGCATTTTGAATATGATTACCTCTGCATGTACTGATGTTTCAATCTATGATGGGGGATTTCCATGGAAAAATATTAAATACTTTATTTGGCAACAGTTGATCGCCATGTGGGTGTTTTTTTATAAAGGAGCAAGCCAACAGCATGCTAGGTAGTGCTAGGTATCAACAGCAAATCCAACACAGGCTGTAAGCTATAGCGAGCTGCGATTAGTCAATGTTGCTGCCATATCGCCAATAATTAGCAACTTGAAGCCTGCCCTGTTCATGCTCTGTTTGACTAGCTCCACTAGCTTCAAACACTTCGGCGCAAGCTTGCTGTTTGGTCTTGCCTTCCACTGAAAATTAATAGGCACCATCACTTTGTCACCAAGTGTGACCTTTTTCAAGACATACAGGGCATGAATCCCAATAGAGCTCGTGGGTGTAGACCTTAGAGCGAAAGACTTACTTACTACAAGCCCTTAACCAACAGTACAGTTCAAGAAGAGTTAAGAAAGTATTTACCAAATTAAATACAGTCAAAAATAATACAAAACTAACACAATAACAAAACAATAATAAGGATATATACAGGGGATACCGGTACCGAGTCAGTGTACGGGGGTACAGGTTAGAGGTAATTTGTACATGTAGGTAAGGGTGAAGTCACTATGCATAGATGATAAACAGCTAGTAGCAGCAGTGTACAAAACAAATGGGGGGGGGTGTCAATGTAATAGTCCGGTGGCCATTTGATGAATTGTTCAGCAGTCTTATGTCTTGGGGAAGCTGTTAGGGAGCCTTTTGGTCCTAGACTTGGCACTCCGTTACCGCTTGCCGTGCGGTAGCAGAGACTTGGGTGACTGGAGTGTCTGACAATTTATGAGCTTTCCTCTGACACCGTCTATTATACAGTTGAAGTCTGAAGTTTACATACACTTAGGTTGGAGTGATTAAAACTCGTTTTTCAACCACTCCACAAATATCTTGTTAACAAACTACAGTTTTGGCAAGTCGGTTAGGACATCGACTTTGTGCATGACACAAGACATTTTTTCCAACATTTGTTTACAGACAGATTATTTCACTTATAATTCACTGTATCACAATTCCAGTGAGTCAGAAGTTTACAAGTTGACTGTGTATTTATCCAGCTTGGAAAATTCAAGAAAATTGCATTATGGCTTTAAAGCTTCTGATAGGCTAATTGACATCATTTGAGTCAATTGGAGATGTAAATGTGGATGTATTTAAAGGCCTACCTTCAAACTCAGTGCCTCTTTGCTTGACATCATGGGTAAATAAAAAGAAATCAGCCAAGACCTCAGAAAAAAAACTGTAGACTTCCACAATTCTGGTTCATCCTTGTGAGCAACGTCCAAACGCATGAAGGTGCCACGTTCATCTGTACAAACAATAGTACGCAAGTATAAACACCATGGGACCACGTAGTCGTCATAATGCTCAGGAAGGAGACGCGTTCTTTCTCCTAGAGATGAAGGTACTTTGGTGCGAAAAGTGCAAATCAATCCCAGAACGACAGCAAAGGACCTTGTGAAGATGCAGGAGGAAACAGGTACAAAAGTATCTATATCCACAGTAAAACAATTCCTATATCGACATAACCTGAAACGCCACTCAGCAAGGAAGAAGCCACTGCTCCAAAACCACCATAAAAAAAGTCTGGTTTGTCTGGTTTGCAACTGCACATGGGGAAAAATATCGTACTATTGGAGAAATGTCCTCTGTTCTGATGAAACAAAAATAGAACTGTTTGGCCAAAATGACCATTGTTATGTTTGGAGGAAAAGGGGGGAAGCTTGCAAGCCGAAGAACACCATCCCAACCGTGAAGCGCGGGGGTGGCATCATCATGTTGTGGGGGTGCTTTGCTGCAGGAGGGACTGGTGCACTTCACATAATAAATGACATCATGAGGATGGAAAATTATGTGGATATATTGAAGCAATATCTCAAGACAATCAGTCAGGAAGTTAAAGCTTGGTTGCAAATGGTCTTACAAATGGACAATGACCCCAAGCATACTTCCAAAGTTTTGGTAAAATGGCTTAAGGGCAACAAAGTCAAGGTATTGGAGTGGACATAACAAAGCCCTGACCTCAATCCTATAGAAAATGTGTAGGCAGAACTGAAAAAGTGTAGGCGAGCAAGGAGGCCTACAAACCTGACTCAGATACACCAGCTCTGTCAGGAAGAATGGGCCAAAATTCACCCAACTTATTGTGGGAAGCTTGTGGAAGGATACCCAAAACGTTTGATCTTAGTTAAACAATTTAAAGGCAATGCTACCAAATACTAATTGAGTGTATGTAAACTTCTGACCCACTGGGAATGTGATGAAATAGATTACTATTATTCTGACATTCCACATTTTTACAACAAAGTGGTGATCCTAACTGACCTAAGACAGGGAATTTTTACTAGTCAAATGCCAAGCAGTTGCCATACCAGGCGGTGACCCAACCGGTCAGGATGCTTTTTGAGGATCTGGGGTCCATGCCAAATCTTTTCAGTCTTCTGAGGGGAAAAAGGTTTTGTCGTGCCCTTTTCACAACTGTCTTGGTGTGTTTGGACCATGATAGATCGTTGGTGATGTGGACACCAAAGGAACTTGAAACTCTCGACCCGCTCCACTACAGCCCTGTTTATCTTAATGGGGGCCTGTTCAGTCCACCTTTTCCTGTTGCCCACGATCAACTCCCTTGTCTTGCTCACATTGAGGGAGAGGTGTTTGTCCTGGCACCACACTGCCAATTCACTGACCTCCTCCCTATAGACTTACCACTGTTGTGTCGTCAGCAAACTTAAATGATAGTGTTCGAGTCATGTTTGGCCACGCAGTCGTGGGTGAACAAGGAGTACAGGAGGGGACTAAGTACACACCCCTGAGGGGCCCCCTGAGGGGTGGCCCATCAGGGAGTCCAGGATCCAGTTGCAGAGGGAGGTGTTTAGTCCCAGGGTCTTTAGCTTAGTGATGAGCTTCGTGGGCACTATGGTGTTGAACGCTGTGCTGTAGTCAATGAATAGCATTCTCACATAGGTGTTCCTTTTGTACGGGTGGGAAAGGGCAGTGTGGAGTGCGATTGAGATTGCGTCATCTGTGGATCTGTTGGAGCGGTATGCGAATTGGAGTGGATCTAGGGTATCCAGGAGGATGCTGTTGATGTGACCCATGACCAACCTTACAAATCAATTCATGGCTACCGGCGTGAGTGGGATGGGCCGTTCATCATTTAGGCAGGTTACCTTCGCTTCTTTGGGCACAGGGACTATGGTGGTCTGCTTGAAACTTGTAGGTATTACAGACTCGGTCAGGGAGAGGTTTAAAATGTCAGTGAAGACACTTGCCAGTTGGTCCACGCATGCTTTCAGAACATGTCCTGGTAATCCATCTGGCCCGACGGCCTTGTGAATGAATGTTTACCTGTTTAAAGGTCTTTCTCACATCGGCTACCGAGAGTTATCACAAAGTCATCCAGAACAGCTGGTGCTCTCGTGCATGCATCATTTTTTTGTCCCACTCCTTGACAGCGGCAGCTCTAGCTTTTAGCTCGATGCAGAGCTCTAGCCTTTAGCTTGATGTGATCCATGGCTTCTGGTTGGGATATGTACGTACTGTGGGGATGATGTCTTCGATGCACTTATTGATGAAGCCGATGACTGAGGTGGTATACTCCTCAATGCCATTGGATGACTCCCGGAACATATTCCAGTCTGTGCTAGCAAAACAGTCTTGTGCGTAGCATCCACGCCATCTGACCATTACCGTATTGAGCGAGTCACTGGTACTTCTGCTTTAGTTTTAGCTTGTAAGCTGGCATCAGGAGTACAGAATTATGGTCAGATTTGCCAAATGGAGGGCGGTGAAGAACTTTGTATGCATCTCTGTGTGTGGAGTAAAGGTGGTCTAGAGTTTTTTTCTCAACTGGTTGCACATGTGACATGCTGGTAAAAAAATGGTAAAACTGATTTATGTTTGCCTGCATTAAAGTCCCTGGCCACTAGGAGCTCCGCTTCTGGGTGAGCATTTTCTTGTTTGCTTATGGCCTTATAGAGTTGGTTGAGTATGATCTTAGTGCCAGCATCGGTCTGTGGTGGTAAATAGACGGCTACGAATAATATAGATGAGAAATCTCTTGGTAGCTAGTGTGGTCCACGGCTTATCATAAGGTACTCTACAATATTAGACATCACGCACCAGCTGTTATTGACAAAGACACACACCCCGACCCCTCGTCTTACCAGACGTAGCTTCGCTGTTCTGCCAGTGCATTGAATATCCCTCCAATGCTATATTGTCCATGTCGTCGTTCACCACGGCTCGGTGAAACATAGGATATTACAGTTCTAATTGTCCCGTTGGTAGGCTACCCGAAACCTAAAGGTCATCCATTTTATTTTCCAATGATTGCATGTTAGCAAGTACAATTGATGGCAATGGGAGTTTACTTGCTAGCCTACGGATTCTCAAAAGGCAGCCTTATCTGCGTCCTCTTTTCCTCCGTCTTTTCTTCACACAAATTACATGGATCTGTGAGAGCAGTATATCTTTCTCGTCGGACTCGTTAAAGGAAAAAGCTTCTTCCAGTCCATGGTGAGTATTCCCAGTTCTGATATCCTTTTCGGGTCATAAGAGACGGTAGCAGCAACATTATGTACGAAATAAGTTCAAACAGAAGTTACAAACAACGTAAAAAAACAAACAAAATAGCATAATTGATTATGGGCATGAACAATTTCTGCCATCCTCTTCGGCACCATTTTATCATGCATCTTTAAAGGGGTATGACTAATGCCCACATTGAGACATCACTATTTCAGAACACGGATCAGAGCCAATATAAGGGGGCTGGCTGGGGTCATAGAGGTTCGAATAAGCTACCTCCTAATAAAGAAGATAGATTAAAGCTTATTGACTGAGCTCTGCTGAGAAGGCTGGGGGCTGTAAGATCACCTGTGGTGACAGTGTTAACCCTCCTCTTTCATTCCCTCGGCATGCTAATAAGGGTTACGGTGGTACCTGCAGAGCTGGAACCCACTCCCTGGTCCTCCTCTCCTCCCTCATCCCTCACTTTCTGCTTTATCTCCCTCGTCCTCGCAGTCTCCAGGCGACCCCGGACCTGAGCGATAAGGCGGGAGAACTCACTGTTATGCTGCTTCCCTGCAAGACAGAAGAGAAGGTGGAGTGAGAAACCAGGACAGGCACAAAGAGTACAGACATGCACATACACAGTCTCACACCCAGGCAGACATATCCTGTTTCTGAACATTGCATAGCCGGAGACCTGCATTTCAATTCCATTTAACACTCAAAGAAAACCCCATATCCAAACACATAGAGAAACTAGTGTGGTTTAAGTCAGATAAATCAACGCACCTATCGTACAAACTCCTCCCTACGTATTTTCTTGTTACAGTGAATTTGGAAAGTAGCCTTATTCTAAAATGAATTAAATTACATTTTTTTCTTCATCAATATACACACAATAACCCATAATGACAAAGCGAAAACAAGATTTTTACAAATTTATTAAAAATAAAAACAGAAATAGCTCATTTACATAAATATTCAGACCCTTTGATATGAGACTCAAAATTAAGCTCGGGTGCATCCTGTTTCCATTGATCAACCTTGAGATGTTTCCACAAATTGAGTCTACCTATAGTAAATTCAAATCGATTGGAAATCATTTGGAAAAGCACACACCTATCTATATAAAGTCCCACAGTTCACAGTGCATGTCAGAACAAAACCAAGCCTTGAGGTCAAAGGAATTGTCTGTAGAGCTCCGAGACAGGATTGTGTCGAGGCACAGATCTGGGGAAGGTACCAAAAAATGTCTGCAGCACTTAGATGAAAGAAGAGCTGGCCTAGAGCTGGCCTAGAGCTGGCCACCCGGCCAAACTGAGCAATCAGGACAGAAGAGCCTTGGTCAGGGAGGGGACCAAGAACCCAATGGTCCCTCTGACAGAGCTCCAGAGTTCCTCTGTGGAGATGGGAGAACCTTCCAGAAGGACAACCATCTCTGCAGCACTCCACCAATCAGGCCTTTATGGTGGAGTAGCCAGACGGAAGCCATTCCAGAGCCCGGACTTGAGCCCGATTGAACATCTCTGGAGAGATCAGAAAATAGCTCTGAAGCGACGCTCCCATCCAACCTGACAGAGCTTGACAAGGATGTGCAGAGATGAATGGTAGAAACTTCCCAAATACAGGTGTGCCAAGCTTGTAGTGTCATACCCAAGAAGACCCAAGGTTGTAACCGCTGCCAAAGGTACTTCAACAAAGCACTGAGTAAAGGGTCTCAATACTTATGTAAATGTAATATCAGTTTTACATTTTTAATACATTTGCAAACATTTCTAAAAACCTGTTTTTGCTTTGCCATTATGAGGTATTGTGTGTAGATTGATGAGGGGGGAGAACGATTTAATACATTTTAGAATAAGGCCTTAATGTTACAAAATGTGGAAAAAGTAAACGGGTCTGAGTACTTTCCGAATACACTGTATATCATAACTAGAGACATGCGCTCTGGAAGAGAGACAATGTTAATGTAAGGTCCTGGTGGGAGTTAGAATATAGGGGCCCTCTCTGTGTACATTGTTCAGAACAGCCCAATATCCAGTTGCAGTGAAGGGGAAGGACAGTGTTTAATGGGAGGAGATTTATGTTTTGAATAGCAAAAGACAAAGACACTCAGGGTTTTACTAATATGATATTTCAACTGACGAGGGAGAACTCCATAAAAAGGCCTCTCCGAGAGCTTATCAGCCTACGCAGAGTCGGTCAAATGATAACTCAAATCAAATCACAAGTTTGTGCTGGTGAAATAAACTCATCAAAACACTGGGCGATTTAGGCAGACAAAGCTAGTGGATGAAGTTTGCAGAAGGGATTCAAGTAGAGGGCCAAAACAGATGGGTTCAGTTCAGCAGAACAAAAACATAAAATATGGGGGTGGGGGGGGGGGTAAAAAAATACAGTAACATAACAAACTCCAGAGAATGTAAAACCAAGAGTATGGAATCGCAATTTCAGGGTTGTTATAGCGAAACAATGGATCTGAGAGAAACAAAAAGCACAAAATATTTATGCTCAGACCTCATACCTGGCTCCAGATTGAACTGAAAGGACAGTGTTTAATTCCTGTGCATTTTAACTCCTCATAGCATACGTGTCCTGTCAATACAACATAGGACCAAAGTAGTCCAGATCATACAGAGAACACACGCACCAGGACAGAATTGCATTACAACCGCCTGTGTAGTTAAGTGATTTCAACATGAGATTCCTTTCCTCTGCTGTGCCTGTTATAGCCATTTTCTGCAGGACATTGTGTTCTCTCAGCTAGAGCACAGCTAACCTCCACTCTGGAGTCTGACTATATGACTAAAGCATATGGGTAGTAGTGACAGGGGACAAAATTGATACAGTTACATGTCGGGATATTATTTTTAAATAGGTACCCAATTTATTTTCAGCACTTTTATTTCCATGACTGATAAGTTTTCTCATGGCTCTCGTCCCTCTGCAGCAGATATAAGGTGAGCAATATGTTTGGATCATGGAATCGCAATAAATATACCGTGCTTTTACACCTGCATTGTTTGCTGTTTGGGGTTTTAGGCTGGGTTTCTGTACAGCACTTTGAGATATCAGCTGATGTACGAAGGGCTATATAAATAAATTTGATTTGATTTGATTTGAAATATAGATTGTGAGGACCATGATAATATCGTATCGTGAGGTCCTTGGCAATTCCTAGCCCTAAGGGATAGATCCTCTGGAATCTGCTCAAGATATTCTCATTCTGATCACTTTGACATCTTGTACTGTAAACCAGTATCTAAAACCACTCAGAAATCCTCATGAGACAAGACCAGACATCAGAGTTCTCCCATCGTAAAACATTGTGGACAGATATTCAGCTTCTGAAAGCACTGGACCCTGGCTGCAGCTGCTTAGGCCATTCTTGCAGCACCAAACATTCCAGCAAGTCCGATGTTCAGAGTAAATTGAGATGAAGTGTGTACGTGTGCATGCATGTGTGTGTGCCCCTGCATGATCCTGCTGCATGGTCCGCATTAGGCCTCCATTTCACACCTCGTTCTTTCCCCGAACCCTGACTCAGCAGTACTGTTCTGTTTGCACATGTACTGTACAGTAAATTAGATTCACCAGATTCACCAAGCTGGGATATTCAGTGGCAGAACACATAAATTCTACCCGTTTCCTGCTGATAAGCAAGCACTTTACAAAGCAAGAACGAAGAGGGCTAACATTGTGTTTTGAATTCCGAGGTATAAGTATTTATTACAAAATACTTTTTTGTATTACTCAGATTAAGCCTACAAGACCAGTGGCTGAATCAGACTATTATTCTGAGGACTGTTTCTGACGTGGCTGTGACAGGTTTCCACCTTGAAAAGTCTTGAGTGAGACTACTGAATGAAGGTCAAAGATCTTAAGCTTTATTGGAAGGTCACTGTGATCTGATGGCATGTAATATTTGAATATCTTTGGAGGAATGAAAACAGATTTCAGTATATTACACCACCCAGTTAGAGCAGCATTCAGAAAGGTGAATACACACAATTCATGGGTTCATTATTTCATGACTGTCCACGAGAATCCAAATAGGTCAGATCAGGTTTGCAATAAATAACTTCACTCAGACACCTTCTCACCTGCAGAGGGGGGAGAAGGGAACTGGTGGGGATTAACCACTCACGTCCTGTTGTAAATCAAGAAGAAATTAACATAATATACCACAAAAGCGTTGACCTGCATGTTTAAAGTGGTCTGAACTTTGAATCTCAACACGAGGTAGAGACGATAAACTCACCTCCCGGACAATCACTGGTATGGCTGATTAGCTATCCTAAGTAAAGTATCTTCAAAAGCTCATTTAAGGACCATTCTACTACTCTGCTCAAACCATCATATTACACTACTCTCATCACCCCACTGGGAACCATCGACACGGCTGGCTAGCCTATCTTCAAAGAATCTGAGAGAGCTAATGGAAGGAAAATAAACTCTGTAGTTCTGTTCAGGACTACACAAGTCACCTGACAACTACAGAGAAAAACAACAGTAGAAGACTTGTTAGAACCCTTTTGGTTGGACAATTAGAGCCTTTACAAGCGTGCCAGGGAAAAGGCACAACTTCCTTTCCAAGGTGGACCTGTCCACCGAGAGAGATCCGGCGAACAAAGGCATTTCACGTAAATAGATTCATGATTTCTTACTCCAAGCAGGCGGCAGTTCATGGGCAAAGTATGTGACTACTGTAAGAGAGAGTAGTTTCTAAATGTACCAACGTTAAGTGTCTCTGTATCTCTCTCTCTCTCTCTCTCTCTCTCTCTCTCTCTCTCTCTCTCTCTCTCTCTCTCTCTCTCTCTCTCTCTCTCTCTCTCTCTCTCTCTCTCTCTCTCTCTCTCTCTCTCTCTCTCTCTCTCTCTCTCTCTCTCTCTCTCTCTCTCTCTCTCTCTCTCTCTCTCTCTCTCTCTCTCTCTCTCTCTCTCTCTCTCTCTCTATCACTTTTGTAACAAGCAGCCATAATGTTGTCAGTCTGTTAGGGACCTGTTTTAAACGTAGTAAGTGTGTATTTTTAATTCTGTGTTACCATTAATTAGCTAGTAAATAAACATTAAACCAATGTGTGTTGTACTGAATCATAAGTAAGGCTCAGGTTTTAGCAGATGCAAGGTTACAACTGTTTAGAATGATAATATGATACAAGGTTATGATTAATAAGTTGACTGTTTATAGATATGATTAGAGCTTTTAGAGTTTAATTCGGGAGATGGTAACTCTTTAAAGAACCGCTCTCATGGTGCCCCAGATCCTAATGAGTTAAATGATACATGATTAATTTAATCTGGTAACAATTAACTTCTCTAGGGTAGGCGGCAGCATTTGGAATTTTGGATGAAAAGCATGCCCAAATTAAACTGCCTTCTACTTAGTAGATTTGGATAGAAAACACTCAAGTTTCCAAAACTGTTAAAATAATGTCTGACTATAATAGAACCAATTTGGCAGGTGAAAACCTAAGAAATATCCAGTCAGGAAGTTGGATTTTTTTGTTTGTTGTAGTTTTCTATTCAATGCCATTACAGTATCCATTGACTTAAGACTCCAATTTCAGTTCCAATGCCTTCCACTAGATGTCAACAGTCTTTAGAAACTGTTTCAGGCTTGTATTCTGAAAAAATGAGGGAGTAACAGCAGTCTGAATGAGTGGACCCTGCCGTGTCACAGAGCTTTTTCATGCGTGCGACCGAGAGAGTGCCTTTCTTGTTTACCTTTTATATTGACAACTTTATTGTCCGGTTGAAATATTATCAATTATTTAGGCTAAAAACAAGCTGAGGATTGAATATAAACATCGTTTGACATGTTTCTATGAACTTTACGGATACAATTTGGATTTTTTTTGTCTGTCTGTTGTGACTGCGTTTGAGCCTGTGGATTACTGAAGAAAACACGCAAACAAAATGGAGGTTTTCGGAACATTTGTAAAATAAATGAATGTCTTCTGAGTGCAAACATATGAAGATCATCAAAGGTAAGTGATTAATTTTATCTCTATTTCTGACTTGCGTAACTCTTCTACTTGGCTGGTTACTGTTTGTAATGATTTGTCTGCTGGGCTATGTTCTCAAATAATTGTAAGGTATGCTTTCGCCGTAAAGCATTTTTAAAAATCTGACACTGTGGTTGGATTCACAATAAGTTAATCTTTAAACCTATGTAAAATAGTTGTATCTTTTATGAATTTTTATGAGTATTTCTGTATTTGAATTTGGCGCTCTCACCTGATGTTGGCCAGCGTACCACACATGCTAACGTCCCACATACCCTAGAGGTTAAACATAGTTAGTTGATTAGATAAATAACAGTCCTCAGATTCATTCTAAAGTGACTAGTCCTCAGATTCATTCTTGCCTGTGACTAATCTCGTTTTGGCCAGAGCTTTTCTTCTATTTACATGTCAATACAATACCTGCTCATAGCTATTTGTGGGTTTGAAATCAAGACATGCTATATTTAATTCTGAAATTCATATTAGTCTTTATGAAGCAAATTATATTTTAACTGAATTAACTTCCATCACTTGTTTGTTTCGTAGACAGGGACATTCCAAGTACAGAGTGAATTCTAATGCATGCAATGCCTGCTTTCAAAGTTTTGTGGTTAAAAAACGTGTTTCATATGCAGCACCAGAACAACAAAGCACTTTTTTGGATTTTCAAGTCTAAGCTGTAATGAAGAAATTACAGTTGCATGGACAAATACTGATCATTATCAAACCAGTAATTCACATCTAAACGAGCTGAAGACCTGGTATCTGTTCCAACTTCTATCTGTGTGACATCCTGTTAGCATCTGTTAAAGTCCCATACTGCTGCCTTGCTTGCTCCTGTAGCTTAACTGACTTAACATCCTTCTCAGTAGCAGGATGACTTTCTCCATGAAATACCATGTTTGATGTGGATCCAATCACACAGTCACCTCGTTCTTATTGGCAACCCGTTAAGTATATCACACAGGGACCACCACTCTGTGCATGACGTGCGCAAATGTCACCATCCGCAACTGATAAAATGTCACAACGACCTGCCTCCAAACATGGGTTCAGCTGCACACAGAGAAAGAGAGAAAAAGGGAGCAGAGAAGAAAGAAGAGAAAATTATCATCTCCTTTCTCTGGCCTTATCGTCTCAGGCTTTGATCCAGCTCAGGTGAGCAGCTTTCACGAACAATATCAAAACAGATGTCCTTAAGGGTGAAACTTCCTTTTTACTACTTGATGGCTAGATGGCAAATAGTTGTTAACATGAAACAATGGGTGTTTAATACTGTGCATGCATGGAGGCAGACGAGAGGGCTAAAGGTTCATTGCAATAAGCCCAAAATAAATGAGGGGTTTAATATTTTTGAGGGGAAATTGCAGCATCTGGAAATCAGAAGGACAGAAAGAGAAGGTGTATGTAAGAACTGACAGAAAAAGGCAACAGATTTTTTTCTAATACTGTATTAAATGTTTTGATCTCTAATCTTAACATTTCAAGATGAAGTTCAATAAGAGGTAAAATTGCCTTAAAGTTTTTATATTTTCTTTTGGGGTAGGTTAAAGGCCACCATTAGCCATAAGAGCATATGATTATAACGCACCAGCATAGAGCAATACATGTAGTAAAGGAGTCATTCCAAAAAGAACATTGAATGTAGAGAGACATCCGAGTGAAAAATAGAATCATTGTTCCGTTATAAAATGTCGTCAACTGTCAGCAATTGCCTGGGCACAAATAAATGGCTTATTATGAATCACAGATGTTTGATGGAATGAGGAACATGTGCAGAGGAAAGTGGTGGTAACCTGGTTTCTTATCTAGCTATTCTTCTGTTGGGCATAGGCTGGATCCTGAAGACAGCTGTCTTGGCAGAGGGTAAGGGTAATAATTAGGTAGATATGATGCTATACACTGTATACAGTGGGGTCCACAATGATTGAAACCATTGATAAAGATGAGCAAAAAGGACTGAATAAAATAGATTATTCAAGTACTGAGCTACGGGTAACTGCCAAAATAAAGAAAACACTTGAGTTAATGAGGGATACAAAGTATATTGAAAGAAAATGCTTCCACACAGGTGTGGTTCCTGAGTTAATTAAGCAATGTATAAAAATGGCCAGTTGCCCATTATTTTGATTGCCATGCCTAGAAGAACAAATCTCATTGAAAGATGGATCTCAAAGGAGCATAAGGGGTTCAAAGTGTGTGTGCGCGCCAGCCAGTCACCAGATCTCAACTCAATGAAACACTTATGGGAGATACTGAAGAGGCGCCCGAGACAGCGTTTTCCACCACCATCAACAAAACCCCAAAATATGGAATTTCTCGTGGAAGAATGGTGTCGCATCCCTCCAAGAGTTCCAGACACTTGTAGACTTTATGTCAAAGCGCATTGAAGCATACAATATACATTTGACCTTAAGAAAGGCCTCAGGACCAGTGGAAGCTAAATAGCCCCATAACATCAACAATCCACCAACATGGAGAGTAATTTGTGAACATTTCTTTGAGCATACAATACAGGTCAGTATTTGAATAATTAATGTTATATACAGTTGTTTTTGTACATCTTTATTAAGGGTGTCAATCATTTGGGACCCCGCTGGGATGCTGGCCCATGTTGACGCAAATGTTGACGCAAATGCTTCCCAAAGGTACATTTACATTACATTTAAGTCATTTAAGTCATTTAGCAGACGCTCTTATCCAGAGCGACTTACAAATTGGTGCATTCACCTTATGACAGTCCAACACCTTACACAGCCAACTTGTGTAAAGTTGGCTGGATGTCCTTTGGGTGGTGGACCATTCTTGATACACATAGGAAACTGTTGAGCGTGAAAAACCCAAAACCCATTCAAAAGCACTTAAAACATGTGTCTTGCCCATTCACCGTCAATGGCACACATACAAAATCCATGTCTCAGTTGACTCAAGGCTTAAAAATGATTCTTTAACCTCTTCAGTCGATCCTCTACCTTTTCGAACATTCTGTTAAAAATCGCGCAACATTTCAGCGCCCTGCTACTCAGGCCAGGAATATAGTATATGCATATGATTAGTATGTGTGGATAGAAAACACTCAGACGATTATACAACTGGTTAAATCACGGCTGTGACAATAACAGAACGTTTCATCGAAAAGTGCAAGACAATCTGATCACTGAAAATGGAAATAAATATCCTTGCGCTACTTCCAGGAATTGTTCAAAGTGAACCGAATTACATGAGGCCGAGGTTTCAGTGCCTACAGCTTCCACACGATGTCTAGAGTCTTGTCATTTGATTCAGCTTTGATTCTTGGTCAAACCGAATCAAGGGAACAGATTCCCTCCGGTCTCCGACCGGATGTTTTGGTCGAGCTCTCTTCAGACATCTTTTCGAGATGGACAGCTATAGAATTTACATCGCCTCCTGATTAATTTTATCGCTTATTAACGTGTACTAATACCTAAAGTTGCATTACAAAAGTATTTCGAAGTATTTCGACTTTTTTAATTTAAAAAAATGACGTTACGTTATGAAACGCTATTTTTTTCCGTTTATCACACAGTCTTCATAGATCGATATCTAGGCTATATATGGACCGATTTAATCGAAAAAAAGACCCAATAGTGATTATGGGACATCTAGGAGTGCCAACAAAGAAGATGGTCAAAGGTAATGAATGTTTTATATTTTATTTGTGCACACAATCTTTGTTACCCAGCAACAGCCCCAAACCATCACTGCTCTAGAGGAGATCTGCATGGAGGAATGGGCCAAAACACCAGGAACAGTGTGTGAAAACCTTGTGAAGACTTACAGAAAACATTTGACCTCTGTCATTGCCAACAAAGGGTATATAACAAAGTATTGAGATAAACTTTTGTTATTGACCAAATACTTATTTTCCACCATAATTTGCAAATAACTTAATCCTACAATGTGAATTTCTGGATTTTTTTCTTCTAATTTTGTCTGTCATAGCTGAAGTGTACCTATGATGAAAATTACAGGCCTCTCTCATCTTTTTAAGTGGGAGAACTTGCACAATTGGTGGCTGACCAAATACTTTTTTGCCCCACTGTATATCTGTTTATTATACCTGTTGATACAGGGCTCATATGTGAAACTATTCTAACTGAACATTTTCTTTCACAGTGACACTGACTCCAAATGGGAGCCCCCAGTGCCAAGGTGTCCATCCCCCACTGAAGCTGATTCATCCAGCTCCTGCCACAAGTGGTGTTCATCTGCCAAATGTATTAATGCAGGCATGGATGTGCCTCAGGGCCAAAAGGGCACAGCATGGAGACGTCGCTGTGTTCTTTGCAAAACGAAGTCCCCCATCACCTGCACCACATGCTTGGTGACCCTCTGCTTTACAGCAGAAAGATACTGCTATGGCACCTGGCATCAGCAGCACAATATTGTGTAAAGGACTGAGGGTCTTCCAAAAATTGAAAGTGTTATTTTGTAAATGTATATATATTTTTTCATGTTTTGTCTCCATTTTGGGTACATTTGGGCTACTTGTGTGTGACACCTGGGTGACTTCATGATAAATGTCATGTAGCACACTCATTTTGGAAGTTATCCTTTGCACAAATACTGTTGCCCTCTTATGTTTTTCACTGAAATTGTCCCCATCATTATGATCCCAAACACACCGCCCAGGCAACGAAGGAGTGGCTTCGTAAGAGGCATTTCAAGGTCCTGGAGTGGCCTAGCAAGTTTCCAGATCTCAAACCCATAGAAAATCTTTGGAGGGAGTTGAAAGTCCGTGTCGCCCAGCAACAGCCCCAAAACATCACTGCTCTGGAGGAGATCTGCATGGAGGACTGGGCCAAAATACGAGCAACAGTGTGTGAAAACCTTGTGAAGACTTACAGAAAACGTTTTACCTCTGTCATTGCCAACAAAGGGTATATAACAAAGTATTGAGATAAACTTTTGTTATTGACCAATTCATAGAAAATCCTACAATGTGATTTTTTTTCTCATTTAGTCTGTCATTGTTTAAGTGTACCTATGATGAAAATTACAGGCCTCTCATCTTTTTAAGTGGGAGAACTTGCACAATTGGTGGCTGACAATACTGTTTTGTCCCACTGTATATTCAATTCTTCTGAATCGAAACAAGTGTCTAGGCAGTAGGAACCAGGGGTTGTTTCCTGATAGGGCCTATGACTGAAATTCCATTGTTGCCTTTATCACAGGAGTACCTTCTATGAGACAGAGTTACTGTATCTATGCTTCCTAGCCGGACTGCTACATCCAAAATAGTGTTTGCAACAATAACAGAAAATTTTCTTCTTAGCGACTGTTTTAAACAACAGTCCAAACAGAAGAACAACATTTATGAAATGTACAGGCAAATCATTACAGAATCCCAGTCTGTATCTTTGGTGCTAAACCTGCTGCATCTGAAATAAAGTGTTTTCAATGATTACAAATATTATTCAAATCAGAAATCCATTTGCATTGATAGTTATAGCCTTATGTTAGCTAGCTAACATTCAACCTAGTTTGTTAGCTTTAGCTACCTGTAGATTCATACTGACAATGTTTGTATTGGTAGTAGTAGGAGTTGGGATTATGACAGGAGACTATGGACCTCTATTGTATTTCATGAACATGTGTGCATGTCTAGACAATATAGTGACCCATCCACTTAGCTAAATGTGGCTGGGAGGTGGTTATAGCATTTCTTTCACATGTTCAATCAATTTAGACAAGTGTGTCAGATAAACATCATCAAATTATAACGTTAACACACTATTTTTGATATTGCTACTATGTAAGTAACCACTTCACTGTACCGTTTACACCTTCTGTATCCTGTGCATGTAACAAATAAACCTAGATTTATTTGATATAGTGTGTGCTTACCACATGGTCTCACATGTGAATCCTTAAAGAGATGGGTGGTTTTAAGGCTTAAGAGGCTGAAAGATGCTCAATGGGTATCGACAAAGAAGAGCTCTCCAGTTGGTGTACCAAAACATTCAAGGGCCATTTTCTCAAAAGTGGGGTTAAAAGTATATAAACTTTCAAAGGAGAATTACTTTCCCATTGTTCCTCAACTAGTGTATAATATACTATTTTCTAGCACTGAGTCTAATTTTTTCAACAAAAAACCCGCACAATTTCCAGGTTTGATACATAAGACCGAATCAAGGCGGTTGGTTTCAGGGATGTGATTGAATTATTATTATTCGAATTAGCTGTGTAGTGCTAGGGGGAAGAAAAAAAACATGGGGCCCCAGGACAGAGTTTGGAAAACCCTGGTGTAAGGCACGACATGGGCTTTGTCCCTCTAATGAAGCTGAAGCACTGTTTGCTTTCTAAACAACTGAAACAGCAATTTCCTGCGATGTAGCATGAAATGTGACACAGGAACCATGACAAGACATTTAAAATAAATCTTGTTTTATTAATAGGAAGAGAGAAACAAGACAGGGCCACTTCCTAAATATTTGGGAGAGGAGAGAGGAGAGTCCAACAGGAGGCCAGCTCTCTATGAGGGGCGAGTCCAACTGGCCTCATCTCACAATAACCATTGCAACCAGGTTCTTCGGCACCTGTAAGCGCTCCCTCTGGAATTCACGAGCTGTTAAGGACTGCAGCAACAGCGGCAATTTTGCAGGAGCAAATAAGTAATATGGTGCAGGGATTTCTCTGCAATTTTAACCCATGGGCGGGCCCCCTAAGCATTTCAAACCCCTACGTTATATACACACACATATTTACGGAATGGAAAAACACTAAGTTTGTAGAAAAGATAATGGACTTGTATATTTTTTTGAATAATATAATCTTTTTTGAGAACTTACAATCACCAAAATAAAAGTGAGACACTGGGAGAATTGAAAATTACCAAAACAATAAATTCAGCAGTATTCATTTTGTTATTATGTTTGAGCAAAAGAACACAGCATTATCCATGCAAACTGCATAGAATTCCAGGAAACTACCTTAAAAACTGCAACATTCTCACATCTACATGGCAAAATTAACAGAAAATCAGCTTTAAAACTGAAAAAAATGGATCAGCTATTTTTCAGGTCTCTAGAGATGTTCGATCCGTTTCAAGTCCGGGCTCTCGCTAGGCCACTCAAGGACATTCAGAGGCTTGTCCCAAAGCCACTCCTGTGCCGTCTTGGCTGTGAGATTAGGGTCGTTGTCCTGTTGGAAGGTGAACCTTAGGACCACAGACTGGGGCTAAGCGCTGGAGCAGATTTTCATCAAGGATCTCTGTACTTTTCTCAGTTTATCTTTCCCTCGATCCTGACTCGTCTCCCAGTCCCTACCCACTGAAAAACATCCACACAGCATGATGCTGACACCACCATGCTTCAGTGTAAGGACTGTATTGGCCAGATGAGCGGTACCTGGTTTCCTCCAGATGTGACACTTGGCATTCAGGCCAAAGAGTACAATATTGGTTTCATCAGCCCAGAGAATGTTGTTTCTCATGGTCAAGAGTTCTTTAGCTGACTTTTGGCAAACTCCAAGTGGGCTGTCATGTGCCTTTTACTGAGGAGTGGCTTCCGTCTGGCGACACTGATTGGTGGAGTGCTGCAGATGGTTGTCCTTTAGGAAGGTTCTCCCATCTCCAGAGGAACTCCAAAGCTCTGTTAGTGACCATCGGGTTCTTGGTCAAGGAGGTGACCTAGGCCCTTCTCCCCCAATTCCTCAGTTTGGCTGGGCAGCCAACTCTAGGAAGTCTTGGTGGCTCCAAACTTTCAATTTAAGAATGATGGAGACCACTGTGTTCTGGGGTACCTTCAACGCTGCAGAAATGATTTGGTACCCTTCCCCAGATCTGTGCCTCGACACAATCCTGTCTCGGAGCTCTACGGACAATTTATTTGACATGACTTGGCTTTTGTTCTGACATGCACTGTCAACTGTGGGACCTTTTATAGACAGGTGTGTGCATTTACAAATCAATTCAAATTTACCACAGGTGGACTCCAATAAAGTTGTAGAAACATCTCAAGGATGATCAATGGAAACAGGATGCACCAGAGCTCAAATTCAGCATACCACCCTGCATACCACTGCTGGCTTGCTTCTGAAGCTAAGCAGGGTTGGTCCTGGTCAGTCCCTGGATGGGAGACCAGAAGCTGCTGGAAGTGGTGTTGGAGGGCCAGTAGGAGGCACTCTTTCCTCTGGTCTAAAAAATATCCCAATGCCCCAGGGCTGCCCTGTGTAGGGTGCAGTCTTTCAGATGGGACGTTAAATGGGTGTCCTGACCCTCTGATGTCATTACAAATCCCATGGCACTTATCATAAGAGTAGGGGTGTTAACCCCAGTATCCTGGCTAAATTCCCAATCTGGCCCTCAAACCATCATGGTCACCTAATAATCCTTAGTTTACAATTGGTTCATTCATCCCCCTCCTCTCCCCTGTAACTATTCCTCATGTCGTTGCTGTAAATGAGAATGTGTTCTCAGTCAACATACCTGGTAAAATAACAGAAATAAAAACTTAGAAATACAAATTCGAGTCTCGTAGCAAAGGGTCTGAATATTTATGTAAATTTGTTATAAATGTGCAGAAATATCTAAAAACCTGTATTTGCTTTGTCATTGCGGGGTATTGTGTGTAGATGGATGAAATAAATGTAAGTCCTCATTAATCTTAGAATAAGGTTGTAACGTAACAAAATGTGGATAAAGTCAAGGGGTGCAAATACTTTCCGGATTAATTGTATTTGACTCACCTGACTTTCCGAATGAACTGTATTGGTCAAAATGTGGTAAGCTAGCCGCAGCAGCAGGTGATAAGACAATCTGGCGCCAATGATTATTTTCTTCTTGTTAATCACTCAAGCAAGAGCCTGGCGCCCGGCCAGCTCGTGCACATGCTAAGGTCTATCAACACTTCTTACTATGCGAAACAGGGGGGCTGGCGTTGAAAAATCACCGAAAAATAAAACAGAACAGAAAAATAAAAACTTCAAGAATCCCAGACAACCCCCAAAAAAGCTCAAGATACTTTATGACGGATCTGCATGATTCACGTGGGTCACAAATTTAAATCAGAAAATCCAGAAATTACTAGTGATTCAATACGATAATATTAGGCTATTTGGAAAGGGCACAATGCCTGCCGGAGCTGCAACTTCACTCGGTGATGGTGGGAGTGGTTTTGCTGAACAGAATCATGGGCGTTTGAACCTTGAACAGAAAAATATTGAAGAGGACAATAATAGCATTATATAGATCGATGAGCATCTATTTAAAATATTTACAGATGTTATTAGACAAAGACAACCAGAGGAGCATAAAATGCCTTCAGAAAGTATTCACACCCCTTAGACTTGCACATTTTGTTAAAAACTGAATTTAAAATGGTTTTAATTTAGATTTTTTTTGTCACTGGCCTGCACACAATACCCCATAATGGTCGAAGTGGAATTCTGTTTTTAGAATATTTTACAAATTAAATTTTAAAAGCTGAAATGTCATGAGTCATTAAGAACTCAGCCCCTTCTTTGGCAAGCCAAAATAAGTTCAGGAGTAAAAAAATTCTTAAGTCACATAAGTTGTATGGACTTAATAGTAATCACATATAACCCGATATGGAATAGAAACTGTATTAAATTCTGTATGTCGCCCAACCCTAAGTGTGAAATAGGACAAAAATACAGTACCAGTCAAAAGTCTGGACACACCTACTCATTCAAAGGTTTTTCATTATTCTTCAATGTAAAAAATAATAACAGTGAAGACAACAAAAGTGTTAAATTGAAATACGTTTCATATTTTAGATTCTTCAAAGTAGCCATCCTTTGCCTTGATGACAGCCATGTTCGTTAAGTGTCCCTTGAATTCTAAATAAATCACCAAGTGTCAACAGCAAAGTACCCCCACACCATCACACCTCCTCCATGTTTCACAGTGGGAACAACACAGGCGGAGATAATACTTTTACCTACTCTGCGTCTCACAAAAGACATGGCGGTTGGAACCAAAAATCTGAAATTTGGACTGATCAGACTAATGAACAGATTTCCACCAGTCTAATGTTCATTACTCATATTTCTTGGCCCAAGCAAGTCTCTTCTTATTAGTGGTGGTTTCTTTGCAGCAATTTGACCATGAAGGCCTGGTTCATGCAGTCTTCTCTGAACAGTTGATGTTGAGAGGTGTCTGTTACTTGAACTCTGTGAAGCATTTCCTTTGGCTGCAATCTGAGGTGCAGTTAATTGCCAATTTCTGAGGGTAGTAACTCTAAAGAACTTATCCTCTGCAGCAGAGGTAACTGGGTCTTCCTTTCTGTGGCATTCCTCATGAGAGCAGGTTTCATCATAGCTCATTATGGGTTATTGCGACTGCACTAAGAAACTTTCCAAGTTCTTGAAATGTTCTGTATTGACTGACCTTCATGTCTTAACCTCTTGAAGCTAGAGGGCACTATTTTTATTTTGGGAAAATTAACATTCTCAAAATAAACCGCCTATTTCTCAGGACCAGATGCTAGAATATGCATATAATTGACAGCTTAGGACAGAAAACACTAAAGTTTCCAAAAATGTCAAAATATTAACTGATATTGCAGGGGAAAACCCAATCAGGAAGTGCCTCTTATTTTGAAACTGTTGTGTTCCTATGCACCCCTATTGGCCATTGAACGGGATATCAACCAGATTCCTTTTTCCATGTATCCCCTAAGGTGTCTACAGCATTTTATGTTGACGAATGAGCGTAAACGACTACATTGCGTAAGTGGCCAGCTGAGGGCTCTCAGAGTGATTCTTGCGTAAAAGACAGAGGGAGTCATTTTTTCCTCTCGCTCCTACTGAAAAGTCAATTGTCCCGGTTGATATATTATCTAATAGATATTTAAAAAACACCTTGAGGAAAGATTATAAAAAATGTTTGCCATGTTTGTCGATATTATGGATATAATTTGTATTTTTTTCCGGCGTTGTCGTGACCGCTATTTCCGGTGGATTTCTGAACATAATATGACCAACAAACAGAGCCTTTTGGGTATAAAAAATAATCTTTATGGAACAAAAGGAACATTTGCTGTCTAACTGGGAGTCTCGTGAGCGAAAACATCCGAAGCTCAAAGGTAAACGGTTAATAAGATTGCTTTTCGTGACGAAGCTTCCCGCTGCTAGCTGAACATAATGCTATGCTAGGCTATCGATAAACTTTCACAAACGCTTGTCTTGCTTTGGCTGTAAAGCATAATTTCAAAATCTGAGATGACAGGGTGATTAACAAAAGGCAGGAAAACCTGGTTCAGTCTGCTTTCCACCATACACAGATGAATTCACCTTTCAGCGGGACAATAACCTCAAACAAGGCCAAATCTACACTGAAGTTGCTAACCAAGACGCCGTTGAATGTTCCTGAGTGGCCTAGTTACAGTGTTGACTTAATAATTCACTTGAAAATCTATGGAAAGACCTGAAAATGGTTGCATTACAATGACCAACAACAAATTTGACAGATGTTGAAGAATTTTGAACAGAATAATGGGCAAATGTTGCACAATACAGGTGTGGAAAGCTACTACCTGGAAAGACTCCCAGCTGTAATCACTGCCAATAGTGATTCTAACATGTATTAACTCAGGGATTTGAATGCTTATCTGATGAAGATACAGCATATTAGCTTTAATTTTTCATGACTTCTCTTACAAATGTTAGAATATTTCTTCCATTTTGACAGAGTATTTTGTGTAGATAGTTTACACAAATGTATTGCATTAGTCATCTCAGGGATCCTACTTGAAACATCACTGAGTAGCAATTTCAGGTTTTGGCAATCACTAAAGTGAATAGATATTCAATCATAAAATGATAAATTGTGTAGGACTTCACTAAATACTTCATAATAACTGCCAAAATGTTATAAGTGTATGAGATGTTCTTTAACTTCTTGGTGACAGGGGACAGTATTTTCACATTCAGATGAAATGCATGTCCAAATTCTACTGCCTGCAACTCATCCCCAGAAGATAAGATATGCATATTAGTAGTAGATTTGGATAGAAAACACTCTGAAGTTTCTAAAAACAATTGGGGTGGGGTCACTCAATTCAAAATGGGTTTTCATTGGGAATCCAGATTTCTAAGGGACCTTCTTGCAGTTCCTACCGCTTCCACTGGATGTCAACGGTCTTTAGAAATTTGTTGAGGTGTTTCCTTTGTGTAATGAAGAAGTACGGCCATCTTGAACGAGGGTAACTTCAAGTGTACTGATCGATAGAGGGGCGTGACCAGAAAGCATGCTACAGTTTGCTTTCCTCCTGTATTGAACACAGATCATCCCGTCTTCAACTTTATCTAATATTTACGTTTAAAAAATACCTAAAGTTGTATTACAAAAGTAGTTTGAAATGTTTTGCCAAAGTTTACAGGTAACTTTTGAGATATTTGTAGTCACGTTGAGCAAGTTGGAACCAATGTTTTTCTGGATCAAATGTGCCAAATAAAAATGGACATTTTGGAAATATATCAACAGAATTAATCAAACAAAAGTACCATTTGTGATGTTTATAGGATATATTGGAGTGCCAACAAAAGAAGCTTGTCAAAGGTAAGGCATGAATTATATTTTTATTTCTGCGTTGTGTCACGCCTGCAGGGTTGAAATATGCTTTTCTCTCTTTGTTTACGGAGGTGCTATCCTCACATAATAGCATCGTTTGCTTTCCCCGAAAACCCTTTTTTAAAACTGACATGTTGGCTGGATTCACAACAAGTGTAGCTTTTATTTGGTATTTTATGTGTGTGATTTCATGAACGCTTTATTTTTATAGTAATTTATTTTGAATTTCACGCTCTCGTCCCACATATCCCAGAGAGGTTAAGGACTGTGGAGACAAACTCATTTCAGTGTACCCCTGTAGAGGCCCAGGGCTGAGAGATTATTAGATTATTACCATATCATGCTAAGGGCAATTTTTTTTTTTAAATACAGTTGATGTCGGAAGTTAACATAAACAAGTTTTAATGACTCCAACCTAAGTGTATCAACCACTCCACAAAATTCTTGTTAACTATAGTTTTGGTAAGTCGGTTAGGACATCTACTTTGTGCATGACAAGTAATTTTTCCAACAATTGTTTACAGAGATTATTTCACTTATAATTCACTGTATCACAATTCTAGTGGGTCAGAAGTTTACATACACTAAGTTGACTGTGCCTTTAAACAGCTTGGAAAATTACAGAAAAATGACTTCTGATAGGATAATTGACATCATTTGAGTGAATTGGAGGTGTACCTGTGGATGTATTTCAAGGCCTACCTCCCAAACTCAGTGCCTCCTTGCTTGAAATCATGGAATAATTAAAAGAAATCAGCACATCTGTACAAACAATATTATGCAAGTATAAACACCATGGGACCACGCAGCCGTCATACCACTCAGGAAGGAGACGTGTTCTTTCTCCTTGAGATGAACGTACTTTGGTGCGAAAAGTGCAAATCAATCCCAGAACAACAGCAAAGGACCTTGTGAAAATGCTGAAGGAAACCGGTACAAAAGTATCTATATCCACAGTAAAACAAGTCCTACATCAACATAATCTGAAATGCCACTCAGCAAGGAAAAAGCCACTGCTCCAAAACCGCCATAAAAAAGACAGACTACGGTTTGCAATTGCACATGGGGACAAATATGGTACTTTTTGGAGAAACGTCCTCTGGTTTGATGAAAACAAAAATGGAACTGTTTGGCCATCGTTGTGTTTGGAGAAAAAGGGGGAGGCTTGCAAGCCGAAGAATACCATCCCAACCGTGAAGCACGGCGGTGGCAGCATCATGTTGTGGGGTTGCTTTGCTGCAGGAGGGACTGATGCACTTCACAAAATAAATGGCATCACGAGGGTGGAAAATTATGTGGATATATTGAAGCAACACCTCAAGACATCAGTCTTCAGCATACTTCCAAAGTTGTGGCAAAATGGCTTAAGGACAACAAAGTCAAGGTATTGGAGTGGCCATCACAAAACCCTGACCTCAATCCTATAGATCATTTGTGGGCAGAACTGAAAAAGTGTGTGCAAGCAAGGAGGCCTACAAACCTGGCTCTGTCAGAAGGAATGGGCCAAAATTCACCCAACTTATTGTGGGAAGCTTGTGGAAGGCTACCCGAAACGTTTGACCCCAGTTAAACAATTTAAAGGCAATACTACCAAATACTGAGTATGTAAACTTCTGACCCAAAGGGAATGTGATGAAATAAAAGCTTAAATAAATTATTCTCCCTACTATTATTCTGACATTTCACATTCTTAAAATAAAGTGGTGATCCTAACTGACCTAAAACAGGAAATGTTTACTTGGATTAAATGTCAGGAATTGTGAAAACTGAGGTTAAATTTATTTATTTATTTTTTATTTCACCTTTATTTAACCTCTAGGGTATGTGGGACACAAGCGTCCCATCCGGCCAACATCCAGTGAGATTACAGAACACCAAATTCAAATACAGAAAAATTAATGGCAAAAATTAAGAAAACAAAATATATTTTACATATGTTTAAAGATTAACCAACCACGGTGTCAGATTTCAAAAATGCTTTACGGCGAAAGCATACCTTACAATTATTTGAGAACATAGCCCAGTTGAGAAATTATTACAAACAGTAACCAGCCAAGCAGAAGCGTTATGTCATAAGGTGAATGCACCAATTTGTAAGTCGCTCTGGATAAGAGCGTCTGCTAAATGACTTAAATGTAAATGTAAAACTCAGAAATAGAGATATAATTAATCCCTTACCTTTGATGATCTTCATATGGTTGCACTCAGAAGACATTAATTTACTCAATAAATGTTCCTTTTGTTCGATAATGTCTCTTTATATCCAAAAACCTCCATTTGATCGCACGTTTTCTTCAGTAATCCACAGGCTTAAAACGCAGTAAAACAGGCAGACAAAAAAATCCAAATTGTAACCATAAAGTTCATAGAAACATGCCAAACGATGTTTATATTCAATCCTCAGGTTGTTTTTAGCCTAAATTATCTATAATATTTCAACCTGATAATAACCCGAGCAGCAAGCTGTTTAATTTGGGCATGCTTTTCATTCAAAATTCTGAATGCTGCCCCCTACCCTAGAGAAGTTAACCAGGTAGGCAAGTTCAGAACAAGTTCTCATTTACAATTGCGACCTGGCCAAGATAAAGCAAAGCAGTTCGACACATACAACTACACAGTTACACATGGAGTAAAACAAACCTACAGTCAATAATACAGTAGAAAAATAAGTCTATATACAATGTGAGCAAATGAGGTGAGATAAGGGAGGTAAAGACAAAAAAAGGCCATGGTGGCAAAGTAAATACAATATAGCAAGTAAAACACTGGAATGGTAGATTTGCAGTGGAAGAATATGAAAAGTAGAGGTAGAAATAATGGGGTGCAAAGGAGCAAAATAAATACAGTAGGGGATGAGGTAGTTTGGGCTAATTTAAAGATGGGCTATATACAGGTGCAGTATATCTGTGAGCTGCTCTGACAGCTGGTGCTTGAAGCTAGTGAGGGAGATAAGTGTTTCCAGTTTGAGATTTTTGTAGTTCGTTCCAGTCATTGACAGCAGAGAACTGGAAGGAGAGGCGGCCAAAGGAAGAATTGGTTTTGGGGGTGACCAGAGAGATATACCTGCTGGAGTGCGTGCTACAGGTGTGTGCTCTTATGGTGACCAGCGAGCTGAGATAAGGGGGGACTTTACCTAGCAGGGTCTTGTAGATGACGTGGAGCCAGTGGGTTTGGCGACGAGTATGAAGCGAGGACCAGCCAACGAGAGCGTACAGGTCGCAGGGTAGTATATGGGGCTTTAGTCACAAAACAGATGGCACTGTGATAGACTGCATCCAATTTATTGAGTAGGGTATTGGAGGCTATTTTGTAAATGACATCGCCGAAGTCGAGGATCGGTAGGATGGTCAGTTTGGTAGCATGAGTGAAGGATGCTTTGCTGCGAAATAGGAAGCCAATTCTAGATTAAATTTTGGATTGGAGATGTTTGACGTGAGTCTGGAAGGAGAGTTTACAGTCTAACCAGACACCTAGGTATTTGTAGTTGTCCTCATATTCTAAGTCAGAACCATCCAGAGTAGTGATGCTGGATGGGTGGGCGGGCAGGTAGCGATCGGTTGAAGAGCATGAATTTAGTTTTACTTGTATTTAAGAGCAGTTGGAGAACACTGAAGGAGATTTGTATGGCATTGAAGCTTGTCTGGAGGGTTGTTAACACAGTGTCCAAAGGGACAGAAGTATACAGTATGGTGTCGTCTGCGTAGAGGTGGATCAGAACCTCACCAGCAGCAAGAGCGACATCATTGATGTATACAGAGTCGTCCCGAGAATTGAACCCTGTGGCACGCCCATAGAGACTGCTAGAGGCCCGGACAACATTTGAGAAACCAAGGCTCTCGAGTCTGCCGATGAGGATGTGGTGATTGACAGAGTCGAAAGCCTTGGCCAGGTCGATAAATACAGCTGCACAGTAATGTTTCTTATCGATGGCGGTTAAGATGTCGTTTAGGACCTTGAGCGTGGCTGAGATGCACTCATGACCAGCTCTGAAAACAGATTGCATAGTGGAGAATGTGCGGTGTGATTCAAAATGGTCGGTAATCTTTTAATTTGAATTTTACCTTTATTTAACCAGGCAAGTCAGTTAAGAACATATTCTTATTTTCAATGACGGCCTGGGAACAGTGGGTTAAATGCCTGTTCAGGGGCAGAACGACAGATTTGTACCTTGTCAGCTCTGTCAAATCTGTTTGTTGACTTGGCTTTCGAAGACTTTAGAAAGACAGGGTAGGATAGATATAGGTCTGTAGCAGTTTGGGTCAAGAGTGCCCCCCCCCCATTGAAGAGGGGGATGACCGCAGCTTCTTTCCAATCTTTGGGAATCTCAGACGACATATATACATCCACACACACACACACACACACACACACACACACACACACACACACACACACACACACACACACACACACACACACACACACACACACACACACACACACACACACACACACACACACACACACACACACAAATAATAATAAAAGCTGAAGTTCACTGAGAGAAGAAAAAAAAACTGGTCTCCATTGATAGAGTTCTGCTTGGCATTGTTTAGGGTCCTGCTCACAACCTTGCTGTTCAATGATACAACAATAGCACAACAATAGCACACTGATTGAGGCATTCATTGAGTGTGCCCATCTTGTTCACACATTTGGAAGAGAGAGCGAGACTGCTACCACATACCGCATGTGGCCAGCCCTCTGTGTTTGTGCGTGTGTGTTGCCATATCCCTGGTGTCTGCCCATTCACTGATCTAACAGCCAGAGGAGTGAGTCATCGCGGGGTCGGGCGAGCCTGCTCTGGTCTGATTAATCAAACCGTTTTCATTTAAGCCAGCTATTTATAATACACCCCTTCATGAGTCAGATCAATATTTCAATCTCCATATTTATCAAAGTTAGCACCACCAAGCTATTTCTAGTTCCACCCACCTTTTATCTTCCTCTGGCTATCACAGCCACTTAACCTTGCAAAGTTCCATACAGTCCCCTTACAAACTCTCGCTCTGTCTGCCCAAGAGGCAAGGCAAACACAATCTGTCTCAGATTCTTCTACATAAATTAAGTCCCACTGGGTAAAGGCTATTACAGGTCAGAATTATTCACCAAAGAGACACTGAAACACCCCAGTAAACCTAAGCGTTTCCCTCCTCTTCATGGTGTAATGTCTGCTGCTGTGAGAGTCCCTGATGCTTAATCACTTCATCACAGTCATCTCAGAATATACAGCCACACAGCCACCAGGGGAGCTTATGGTCTTCCTGGCAATTCTCTCCACTAAAGTGGGTCCTTAGCCATTGAGCAGGCTCGATGGTACACCCCTGTTGCACTCCCACTGTATTGATATGTTCTGTGTATGTGACAGAGCCACTCCTCTTATCTCGGGTTCTGGCCTGATTCACTTCAGAGCTCTCAGAGGAAGATGACTTCTCCTAAACTGGTACAAGGACTAAAGTGAGTGCACCACTCAAGTGGACTGGAATGACTAAGCGTTCTGAAATAATAAAACGCACCGCAGTGTTTAAGTATCTTTTTTTTAAATGTAACCTTTATTTAACTAGGCAAGTCAGTTAAGAACAAATGATTCTTTACAATGATGGCCTACCGGGGAACAGTACCTTTTTCAGAGGCAGAACGACAGATTTTTACCTTGTCAGCTCTGGGATTCGATCCAGCAACCTTTCGTTTACTGGCCCAATGCTCTAACCACGAGGCTGCCTGCCGCACCGATACTGCCCGCATGAAAAAAATACTACAGTCTAAAAAAACTGTAGCTTTACTATATTTACAGTGCATTCAGAAACTATTCAGAACCGTTCACTTTTTCCACATTTTGTAACATTACAGCCAAATTGATTGAATAATTGTTTTCTAAATCAAATCTACACACAATACCCAATAATAACAAAACTAAAAAAGGTTGACATTTTTGCAAATTAAAAAAAAAAAATGTATTTACATAAGTATTCAGACTCGAAATTGAGCTCAGGTGCATTGCTCAACCTTGAGATGTTTCTACAACTTGGATTCCACCTGTTGTAAATTCTATTGATTGTATTTGGAAAGGCGCAGACCTGTCTATATAAGGTCCCACAGTTGACAGTGCATGTCAGAGCAAAAACAAAGTTAATTGTCCGTAGATGCTGCTGGGGAAGGGTACCGAAAAAAATTCTGCAGCATTGAAGGTCCCCAAAACACAGTGGCCTCCATTATTCTTAAATGGAATACGATTGGAATCAGAAAGACTCTACCTAGAGCTGGCCGCCCGGCCAAACTGAGCAATCGGGGGAGACCAAGAACCCGATGGTCACTCTGACAGAGCTCCTCTGTGGAGATTGTCATTGATTATTACATAATGAAATCGGCTGTTAATGGCATGTTTATTGCTGTCCATTATATTTCTTTATTTCTGTGCCTCTTTTTAGGTAAACCATACTCCATACAAAGCCAACCAAGTCTTGATTCAAGACAAATCACGTCAACAACTGTCAATCATTCCCTGCCATGTATCATCTCCATTACCTGAATCTATAAAGACTCTTAAACTGAATAGCACCTCTGCTTCCGGCTGATCTTTAACTTAAGTCTCACCGTAGATGGGCATCACCATAATTTTTTATTTTTTATTTTACCTTTATTCTACTAGGCAAGTCAGTTAAGAACAAATTCTTATTTTCAATGACGGCCTAGGAACAGTGGGTTAACTGCCTGTTCAGAACGACAGATTTGTACCTTGTCAGCTCGGGGATTCGAACTTGCAACCTTTCGGTTACTAGTCCAACGCTTTAACCACTTGGCTACCCTGCCGCTAATCCTCAATCAGTTACAATCTTGTAACTGCAAGAACCACATTTTGGTCACTGTTTCCCGAGCCACCCTTATTAGGGAAGGACATGCAGGAAATGTAAAAAAGCACCCTTTGGTCATGTCCAGGGGAGAGCGTTGTACCTAGAAGAGCCTTTCTACCTGGAAGGTCCTTCGTTTGTATAGGCTGTAGGGCATTGTTGCTGTTGGTTTAGTTCTGTGAGCAACCATTTTGTGACCATGCTGTCTTTAAGAACTGTTTGGGGTGGTCAATTGTTCTGAATGGTATGTGTTAAGTTTGACCATCAGTGAGTTTAATCATGTGTTACAAAATTCAAGATGTTCATTATGTAAAGGTTCATTTGGAGGCATTGACCGTTTCAGGTCCAGGCAGTTTATTGGCTGCGCCCACCAATAAGGTGACTGTCTTTAAGTAAAGCCATTTGTATTTCTAAAATATCTGTTCATGTAAATGCAGTTATTTTCTACCATCAGAAGTACAGTATTGTTTGTCATCGTTTTTAGTCTCGTGGAAGAAACTGATCTAAATCATTTTGGTATGCGCATGTTAATGTGTTATTTGTCTGTCAAACAAGCAAGCCTAAGCTTTAATAAACCATGCTTGCTTGATCCATCGGAAGTTTGGACACACCTACTCATTCCAGGGTTTTTCTTTATTTTTACTATTTTCTACATTGTGGAATAATAGTGAAGATATCAAAAACTGAAACACCACATGTAGTCACCAAAAAGTGTTACATCAAAATATATTTATATTTGAGATTCTTCAAAGTAGTCACCCTTTGCCTTGATGACAGCTTTGCGCCCCTGCCCCAGTGGCCGGTGGACCAAACAGTTAATTTTATGCACTGCAAGGGATACTACAGTGGGGAGTATGGTATACTACAGTATACTACAAAATTATATAGTAAGCACTACATGATCGAGGGGGGAACATCAGACGGAAATTCCTGGCATGAGCTCCCCAGGGACATCACGTTCAAATGAAAAAAAAGCATCGACAAATCTAGCAGCTAACAGTCCAATCGATAAAAAAAAAATCTAAAGTAAGCACTACGTGGTAGAGGGATACTACAGTGTTTAGTATAGTATTCTACACAGTACACCGCAACATTCTAAAGTAAGCACTACATAATCAAGAGCTACTACAGTGTGTAGCATTGTTTGTTTGACACGCGGGGGATTTTTTGTGTCGGTAAAATGTATTCTGCGAGAAATGGCAGTGGAAACGCTTTAATGCGCAAATATTCATATAATAACCATCATATCGAATTAAACTTGGATTTATGCAATGATATGGTGTGTGATCCTTCCACTATGACTTGGGAAACCATGCAATTTCTTAGGCTACAGATGAAATAACTAATGAACTTCACAGGGTGGTGAAAGAGTACATTGATCTTGATGATCCATTCCAATAAATATCAAGGGTCTGATTCTGGTGACATGTTGATCAATGCTTGACTGCAGTTTGACAAATAAAATATTCTAGCTCTTATCCATAATAATCTCATGTAGACTAGCCTACCCACACAGCCTACCTGCACTGTATGCTGTTGGCTAGATAAGGCACATTTGCTATTTAAACGCAACAGTTTGTGACAAAACTATTGGTAGAGTTGAAAATGGGATGGAAACACACTGAACTTTATCTTTTTTATTCGGTACATGAAAACTTATGCGAATAATAACATTTTGTGATTTCTATCCGTAACAAATCCATTTGGTGAAAACACCACTGGTGGGAAAATGCGCACATTTTCTTGATGCAGATTTTAGAATATTAGCATTAAAATCTGTCACAAATTGGATAACAACCTAGCTACTGACAACAGATCAATGGAGGAAGCATACCAGTCAGACATGACTTACTGTAAGTTGAATGCATCTCATCGATTTGCCCCAGACTTTGGTTCTTAGAGAAGACCATAGCCTGCAACACAATTGGACAACAAAAAGACCATGTAAAGTGATCATTTTAACTTCAAGAACACACTAAACCAGGTTGTTTACGAGAGACAACACCTTTTATTGGACATAGTGCCATGTTGGGAACAACAGAAACTATCCGGTGGTCCTGTGGCGCTAGTCAATGATGCCTTGATCCTGTTTTGGTACGTACACATTTGGTTTTCCCCTGCAGTTGGTTCCTAGCCTTCTCGTTGGCCTCCACTTCTTTGGCGATGTCTTTGGCTATTGAAAGAGGATGAACAGAGACCTTTATGACCCTCTGGATCACAGACATGGCTTGTTTATGTGAACTGTTGTTTTTACCACATTAAGGTATATGACCCAGAGACCACTACTGAGGAAATGAAGCATCCTCAGAGATGCACATGAACTATCAAGTGGTTACATTTTTATAGGTGATTTGTACACACACATCTCCTGGCCATTTCATGTCGATTAGTCCGAGCAGGTGCTGTTGGATTAGAGAACCTGTCCGCCGAGGTCAAATATATAAAGTATTGTGTTGTTAACAGCCTTTATCCTCTGACATGCCCAACTACTGACTGGATAGTACAAGCCAAGCGCTAGGTCTAGGAGGACATGCCATTATACACCTAGCATGATCATGTATCAAGGTCACTCACTGACATTCTTAGAGCATGTACAAGTACTGTAATAAACACACTCAAGATATCACAGAAGCATGGCAAAAGGCAAGGCAAGAAAAAATACTTGCTAGAGCTGAAATTATTTAAGTCTTGATAAGAGTAGACTCAAATCATGTGCTAGGCTCAAAGCAGGCCTTGATGTTTCATTCAAACACTGCTTCCCATCAGAGAGGTCTATTCTGTTGTGCTGAACCTCTGACCGTTCCATGCAGAGGCAGGTTCTGTGTCATCATGGAGAAATACTAACTCAGAGAGGACTTGGCAGGGCTGTGACATGGTCTACAGTGCTCTCCGCAAACACAGCCGTCAGTGGGCCTGGCTCTGTACACACCACAATGGGCTGCTGTAAATTACCTCCGCTAGACGCACACAAATTGGAACTAGCAGGTGTGATTTCACATTTTTTCTTGTAAAGGTTTGTCAATCGTGAATAATAGCTTGGAGTCAATAATGGCCAAAACAGTTATACAACAATGGCTTTGAATTGAGGAAAGTATGTTTATGGTGGTTAGAAGACTGATTTGACATTTAAAAGCAGATTTGTACCATCAGCCAAGGTTGACTCCGTCATCGCAATTTTTCACACAGTGAAAATGGCGCTCTTACCTGATTTCGGTTCGAGGGCGTCGCACTGGGCATTGTAGAAGTGTACAAAGTCCTGGTGCCTCCTGACCAGCTGGTCTCTGGTGCCCTGGGCAGAGAGGTGGCACTCCTTCAGCCTCTTCTTCAGCTCCTGCATGGACAGCAGTGTGTATACCAGCTTCCTCATCGGCTTCCTCTTGGCACCTAGGGAGCTGTGCCATATGAAGCCATAGAGAAGATCAGTTTACAACTTGTTATAACATGGTCATTAGACTATTATTCATTCCATGATGAACTACAGTGAGGAAGTTATTGCAGCACTCAGACCTCTGGCTGGCCCAAAAACAGTCCATCATAGGGAGGGCACCACAGAAGAAGACAACATGAATTTAATGTCCATAGTTAACCTTCCAATCCATATAAACTAGTGACTCACAGTGTTTGTCATTTTACACTGATGATGACAGATTGTCTGTCAAAAGAACAGTTACTCAATTATAGCATCTGAGCTCCAAGAGTGTGAGGCTCTCCTTTTCTTTTTTATGGTCAACCTAAGGCCTGATATGCAGGGCGGAGCGAGACTCTGTAATTAAATGATATTGGAGGCCGGGAGTCTCTCCGCTACCACTTGTAAGAACAGACACATATTTGGAGCCAGACATCTTGGCAGCAGTGTACAGTATAAAGCTCTTCACTATCGCTTACCCAGTGGTGTAAAGTACTTAAGTAAAAATACTTCAAAGTTTTTTGGGGGTATCTGTACATTATTTATATTTTGACAACTTTTAGTTCATTACATTCCTAAAGAAAATAATGTACTTTTTACTCCATACATTTTCCCTCCATACATTTTCCCTGACATCCAAATGTACAGGTTACATTTCAAATGGTTAGCAGGACAGGAAAATGGTCCAGCTCACACTTATCAAGACAACATCCCTGGTAATCCTTACTACCTCTTATCTGGCAGAAACCCTAAACACAAATGCTGATTTTGTAAATGATGTCTGAGTGTCGGAGTGTGACCCTGGCTATCCGTAAATAAAATTTAAAAAATTGTGTTGTCTGGTTTGCGTAATATAAGGAATGAGAAATTAATTATAGTTTTACTTTGATATTTAAGTATTTTTGCAATTACATTTACTTTTGAAACTTAGTAAAAGTATTTGGTTTGAAATATACTTAAGTAAGATTTTACTGGGTGACTTTCACTTTTACTCAAGTTTGACAATTGGGTATTTCCACTAATGCGCTGACCACCCACGTAATGCTAATAAATATATTCGGGTTTTATCTGGGCTTTCCAAGTAATTCTGTTTCAGTTCTGTTGTTGTTCCCTTCTCTGCTTTTCAGATAGAAAGTTCATAAGGAGGATTCAGGACAGGACAAGGTTCTGACCACATGGCATCTCTTCATCACCAAGACGCAATGCCTGTATTTATATGAGGTACAGTAGCATTGAAAACTCCTCACCAGCTCCTATTCAGAGCTGTGTGGCAGGTCAAATGTGTTGAAGAGTATAGGGATGTGTGTAATCCATCACTCTGACATCAAGGTCACGAATCAAGGGTTCCGTGCTGTTATGTACACTTCACCAGTTTGATGGAGAATCAAATGGCTCAGGCCTATATTTATCCTACTGTGGAACCTTCCATTAGATTTCTACAGAAATAAACATTTCCAGGTTGACTTCAAATTTGAAGGTAGAGTAGACAGTACTTTCAGCAGAGGAAGGGATATTACATCTCCCCAAACATAAATCTAAACAAAATATACAACTCAGAGACATGTCAAAATAAATCAAAACATAAGTCACATACCTGACCTAGTGCTAGCTTTACATCAAGGTTAATAGAACATTCTAGGGGAATTCTAAGGGACACTCTTTTGAAGTTTCAGCTTAGTTTGGACGTCATCAGTGTCAAGGAAGCCTAAAATAAGTAGAAACGTCAAAAAAGTGAACTCTTGAACCCCTTTGAGATGTGTGTTCAATGGTACCTCCTAAGGCTCTCCTTCTTTTCCCCTTGGGTCAGACAGCTGTCCAGGTGCTTGTTGATGAACTGTTCAAGGATGCCCACAGAACACACAGGACACTCCACTGCAAAACACACACAGCAGGATTTATAGACAAACACACATATAGAAAAGGAGAGAAACACTGTGAGAAAGCCATATTTCAATGCAGCATTGAAATCCAATCATTTTTAAGAGATTATCCAGTACTTGTGTATGCTTTTTAGCCAGTAGTTCTGAAGGTAGTGCTCAACACCCAAAAGTGGTCCCTGGTTACTACATCACATATGTGCAGATACAGTACCAGCCAAAAGTTTGGACACCTACTCATTCCTGGGTTTCTCTTGATTTTTACTGTTTTCTACATTGTGAAATAACACATATGGAATCATGAAGTAACCAAAAAAAGTGTTAAACCAAAACATATTTTATATTTGAGATACTTTAAAATAGCCACCCTTTGCCTTGATGACAGCTTTACACACTATCAGCATTCTCTCAACCAGCTTCATGAGGTAGTCACCTGGAATGCATTTAAATTAACAGGTGTGTTGTTGTTCAAAGTTCTAGTTGGGGACACCCGTTCCCAAGTAGGAACCCCCCCCCCCCCCACCCCCCCACACACACACCCTCAGCTGGAATATGGCGCATGGAACGCAAGAAATATTCCTAAAAATATTTAACCTCCACACATTAACAAGTCCAATAGCTCAAATGAAAGATAAAGTTGTTATCTACCCAGCAAGTCAGATTTCTAAAATGTTTTACGGCGAAAACATAACACATATTTATGTCAAACCACCACCGCAGACATAGCTCATTTGCATAGACAAGTAGGAAAAAATATGCAATCAACAAACGCAGGATTAAAAGAAAAATAATTTCACTAACCTTTTGAAATCTTCATCAGATGACAGTAATATGTTACACAGTACATTCATTTTTTTTTTTCAATAATCTGCAATATATATCCATAAATCTCTGTTTACAATGACGCATCGTTCAAAAAATGCTACTAAAATGTCAGGAGAAATGACGATAGCTGACGTTATCTGCCGGAGCTAACAAGGAATACACATCATAAACTTTGACTAAATATGCATGTTCTACATATGTATAGGAAGATACACTTCTTCTAAATGCAATCGCTGTGTTACATTTATTTTTAACGTTACAGGTTGCGTTCACTAGGCTATACTAGGAGTCGGCGCTCCAAAAGTAGCATTATGGCTCCTCTATCTTGGAGTCCACAGAAACCCAAATTTACCACATAAATATTCCCTTACCTTTGCTGTTCTTCCATCAGAAGACCTGGAAGGGATTATACTTACCAAAACAGCGTTTAGTTTTCAAGTCTGCGTCTTTCGGTTCTCAAAAACGACACATTTCGGTCGAAATGTAGCCAAAAGTCAAGTGGATGCGCACCAAAACGTTGAACTTACATATTATATGTCGAGTAAACTTGTCAAACTATGTTCATAATTAAGCTTTAACATGTTATAAAGGTGCACAGAAATCGTGAGGACTAACAGAAACACAGTCATCGTTTAATCGATCTTGAGGAAAAGACATCACCCGACCAGAGCGCGCATAAGAGTAACCTTTTTTTTTGCGTGACCGAGAGCTTTCAGCACGCTCAAACTCTCGTGAGCGCGCGATTCTCACAATGAGAAGCCCCATTGAAAGCAGGGATCGCGCTGAACACGTAGGGACTGTTCCCAGAGCTGTAACTGGTTGGGAAGGGTGTGTGCGATGACGTCAAAGTTGGGCCAACTTTTCTCATGGCAAGAGATAGTTTGGGAGAATGCATGCCCTGAGTGTTCTGCTTTACATAGAGACAAAATGTAAACAGTTTTAGAAGTTTTAGAGTGTTTTCTATTCGATAATATTTTTTATATGCATGTATTAGCAACTTTTGACAAAAATGTATCCTGTTTAATAAGGGCACCAAATTCCTCCAGTAGGGGCAGTAAACAGCCCTAGCACTAACAGGTTAATGCTTAGATCAGTTGTGTTGTGGCAAGGTAGGGGTGGTATACAGAAGATGGGCCTATTTGGTAAAAGACCAAGTCCATATATGACAAGAACAGCTCAAATAAGAGAGATGACAGTCCATTATTACTTTAAACATTAAGTTCAGTCAATACAGAACATTTCAAAAACTTTCAAAGTATCTTCAAGTGCAGTCACAAAAACCATCAAGCGATATTATGAAACTGGCTCTCATGAGAACCGCCACAGGAAAGGAAGACCCGGAGTTACCTCTGCTGCAGAGGATAAGTTCATTAGAGTTATCAGCCTCAGATTGCAGCCCAAATAAAATGCTTCACAGAGTTCAAGTAACAGACACATCTCAACATCAACTGTTCAGAGGAGACTGCATGAGTCAGGACTTCATGATAGAATTTCTGCAAAGAAACCACGACTAAAGGACACCAATAAGAAGAAAAGACTTGCTTGGGCCAATAAACACAAGAAATGGACATTAGACTGGTGAACATCTGTCCTTTGGTCTAATGAGTTCAAATTTGAGATTTTTGGTTCTAACACATATTGTTTTTCTGAGCCGCTGAGTAGGTGAACGGATGATTTCCGCATGTGTGGTTCCCACAGTGAAGCATGGAGGTGGTGGTGTGATGGTGCTTTGCTGGTGACACTGTCGGTCATTTATTTAGAATTCAAGGCACACTTAACCAGCACGGCTACCACAGCATTCTGCAGTGAAACGCCATCCCATCTGGTTTGCGCTTAGTGGGACTATCATTTGTTTTTCAACAGGACAATGACCAAAAACACCTCCAGGCTGTATAAGGGCTATTTGACCAAGAAGGAGAGTCATGGAGTGCTGCATCAGATGACATGGCCTTCACTATCACCCAAATGTCTTCACTATTATTCTACAATGTATAAAATAGTAAATATAAAGAAAAACCCTTGAATGAGTAGGTGTGTCCAAACTTTTGACTGGGACTGTATGTGCATCATGTCATTGCTCTCTCACTCTGCTGTGTGTGTGCGCATCTTGCTAGCTGTCACTCAGAAGGTGAGTGGCTGAAGCTCATTGACTAGAACTCAAATTGCTAGGGGTCTGTCCCACATGGGGGAAAATGTAAGAAAAATAGAGCAGCACAGCTTCCAGAAAAAGTCGCTTTCAATCTAGGGATTTTGTGGCTAATTGAGGTAAAACAGTAACTCTGCTCATAGATTATGCATGTATGAACTACACATCCAGCTCAAACTGGAAGGTTTAAGAAATACTTAGTAGTCGCCAAAAGGTCCTGAGCACGTCTTTAATGGACAAGAATATTCTACGCAACTAGTAATATGAAAAACAGTACAACCAACATTGCTTTCTCTATGGAGGGCATTTCCATTTTAAGCATAGGCCCATACTGTATCCATTAGAAACACTATGTTTTGGCAGCCAAGTCTCTCATATTCAAAATGTTCCAATGGAAAATAGAAGTAGTGTCTTCACACACACACACAGACAGAGAAGAAGAATTCCTGGAGACAGTCAGTCAGCAGGCAGGCCTTACCTTTAACTAGAGGCTTCAGGTCCTCTGATGAGGACTGTGAAACAGCCAGGGACGCCAGCCCTGTCATGGAGAAGTCAATCTTCTCCATCTTTACAGACACCAGCACCTGGGGCAGTATGTCCTCAATGGGCTCCTCCTTCACAGAGACCTGATGATCAGGGTCTACTATCACAGTCTGTGTAGGACGGGGGCCCTCCTTCACAGTTTGGCTACGTAGAGGAGTGTCAGACAGTCTCTTTCTGCATGGAATAAGTTGCTGTGCTGGTGTGGCCTCTGTAGTGAGAGAAGTTGTGGAGGTGGTGGGCCCCTTTCGGAAAAAGTGATTGAAGATGGAGGCTTCCTTCTTGGGGGCCGTTGTCTGTCTAGGTTTTTTACACTTGACAGATGAGGCCGGGGCCTTCCGGGATATTGGAGGCGAGTCAAAATTAGCATTTGACAACTGCTGTCTGGGATAAGAACATCAGAGCTTTAGTGTAAATAAATAGTCAATCAGTCACAGCAGAGGATTTCACACAAATATGTACAACAACCAAAAATCTCACACACACACAGTGAAACAAAAACACTCACTAAAATGGCTAAACAAAAACAGTTGCATCTATTGAGGTGCAGGATTTCTTGGAGGTCTTGTGGCCCATTGGAAAGAGTAATGTGAGCCCCTTGACAGAAACTGCACATGTCCAATTATCTTGCACTTCCCTGCGAGCGAAAAAGACTGGGCCAGTTGGCCACAATCTTGGAAATGTGGAGAGCAAACAAATACAGCTGGTGCCTGGTAGCTGCAGAGCCATTACTGGGCCATAAAGTGGAATCAATGAGGTGTGCAATGCTCTGCTTTCCATATTGAAACCATTTTATGTCTTTGCTCTGAGCATTAGAGCAGGTCACAACACACTCCTGCACACAGCCCAGCCAGCACCCTCACAGCACACACAATGCGGAGCAGAAAAAGCCATAAATCCCCCACCAGGACTGCTCACAGTACCTTACCCCTTAGTTAAATATAATAGGGTTAGAGCCTTGGGCCAGTAACTAGTTCAAATCGCCAAGCCAACGAGATAAAATAATTTTGTCAATCTTGCCTTGAGCAAGGCACTTAACCCTAATTGCTCCCAGGTCGCAGTCAATAATGGCTGACCCCACTCTCCGGCATGGGATCAGGGGGAGTGGGATATGCAAAAGAATGAATGTCCATTTCACCACACACTGTCCAGGTTATAAGCACCCCTATTTGGCTTCAATCCAGAGACTACAGTGTGTGAGAACCAGCAGGGTCATGGACACATTTAGACACCTTTCAGAAGCAGGGGAAAGCATACATTAACAATAAGCAGCAGTAGACTGGCCGTACAGACAATGCACAGACCAAATCAAAGACTGAATCAATTGAAGTAGGGAAGTGTTGAAACATAGCCTTTATAGTACCAAAGAAGGTCAAGTTGTTTACATCCTTTAGACAGGACTGTGCCATGGTGGTTAAATAACTGCTTGCTAACGTGTTATTTTAATGGGTGGTATATTACATTTCTTTGAAGAATTCCAACATTTAGGCCTAGGCTAATACAATAGATTATTTTTCTAATTATGTCAGTTTTATCATGTACCCCATTAAAACCAAAGCAGAAGCAGTATTGTTGTGTAAAAAGTAAGGGTTACAATATCAATTTTAGTGATACTGAGCCCAACATTACTTGGTAGCTATCAGATCAAAGTCAGATTTAGCAAAGTCCCATCCCTATTCAAAAGTAGAAATCCCTCTCCATACAAAGAACACAACATTGCCTGCTCCACCTAACCTCATTGATAGACAATCAAAATGCCAATACTGGATTATGAGAGTAGATAAAACAGCAGGCCACATAACAGGTAATGACTGCCTACTGTCTTCTAATCAGAGTTACATAATGGTGCCGGAAGGGATGGGTGCCGTTTTACGGGCTCCAAACCAACATCCAGAAGTGGCGAAACTTAAATCTGTGTTACCTAATATTTCTACCAGCATGTCACATGTGCAACCAGAGGGGGGGATAAAATAAAAATATAAATTATTTTTTTTAAACTCTAGACCACCTTCACTCCACACACAGACACATACAAAGCTCAACCTCCATTTGGCAAATCTGACCATTATTCTATCCTCCTGATTCCTGCTTACAAGCAAAAACTAAAGCAGGAAGTACCAGTGACTCACTCAATACGGAAGTGGTCAGATGATGTGGATGCTACAGGACTGTTTTTGCTAGCACAGACTGGAATGTGTTCCGGGATTCATCCAACGGCACTGAGGAGTATACCACCTCAGTCGCCAGCTTCATCAATAAGTACATCGACGATGTTGTCCCCATATTGACTGTACGTACACATATCCCAAATGGAACCCAAGGATTACAGGCAACATCAGCGCCGAGCTAAAGGCTAGAGCTGCCGCTTTCAAGGAGCGGGACACTAACCCGGATGCTTGTCAAAAATCCTGCTATGCCCTCAGACGAACCATCAAACAGACAAAGCATCAATACAGGACTAAGATTGAATCCTACTGTACTGGCTCCGATGCTCATCAGATGTGGCAGAGACGGAAAAATATTGAGCACGACAAAGGGAAATTAAGCCGCGAGCAGAGTCGCAAGCCTACCAGATGAGCTAAATGCCATATATGCTCACTTCGAGCCAAGCAACACTGAAGCATGCATGAGAGCACCAGCTGTTCTGGACGACTGTGATCACTCTCTCCGTAGCCGATGTGAGCAAGGCCTTTAAACAGATCAACATTCAAAGCCACAGAACCAGACGGGTTACCAGGATGTGTACTCAAAGCATGCGCAGACCAACTGGAAATAGTCTTACTTGACTCTCCCTGACAGAGTCTGTAATACCTACATGTTTCAAACAGACCACCACAGTCCCTGTGCAAAAGATGCAGCCCCCAACACCCTGTCGTTCTCAACTAACATCAAGGCGGTGGCCCGTTCCTGTAGGTTCATGCTCTACAACATCAGCAGAGTACGACCCTGCCTCACACAGGAAGCAGCGCAGGTCCTAATCCAGGCACTTGTCATCTCCCGTCTGGATTACTGCAACTCGCTGTTGGCTGGGCTCCCTGCCTGTGCCATTAAACCCCTACAACTCATCCAGAACGCCGCAGCCCGTCTGGTGTTCAACCTTCCCATGTTCTCTCACGTCACCCCGCTCCTCCGCTCTCTCCACTGGCTTCCAGTTGAAGCTCGCATCCGCTACAAGACCATGGTGCTTGCCTACAGAGCTGTGAGGGGAACGGCACCTCAGTACCTCCAGGCTCTGATCAGGCCCTACACCCAAACAAGGGCACTGCGTTCATCCACCTCTGGCCTGCTCGCCCTCCCTACCACTGAGGAAGTACAGTTCCAGCTCAGCCCAGTCAAAACTGTTCGCTGCTCTGGCCCCCCAATGGTGGAACAAACTCCCTCACGACGCCAGGACAGCGGAGTCAATCACCACCTTCCGGAGACACCTGAAACCCCACCTCTAAGGAATACCTAGGACAGGATAAAGTAATCCTTCTCACCCCCCCCCCTTAAAAGATTTAGATGCACTATTGTAAAGTGGCTGTTCCACTGGATGTCATAAGGTGAATGCACCAATTTGTAAGTCGCTCTGGATAAGAGCGTCTGCTAAATGACTTAAATGTAAATGTAAATGTAAATGCCTAAATTATTACCGCCCGTAGCACTCACGTCGGTAGCCATGAAGTGTTTTGAAAAGCTGGTCATGGTTCACATCAACACCAGTACGCCGAAAACCCTAGACCCACTTCAATTCGCACACCACCCCAACAGATCCACAGATTACGCCATCTCAAATCGCACTCCACACTGTCCGTTCCCACCTGGACAAAAGGACACCTATGCGAGAATGCTGTTCATTGAGTACAGCTCAGCATTCAACACCGTAGTACAAAGCTCATCACTAAACTAATGATCCTGGGACTAAACATCTCCCTCTGCAACTGGATCCTTGATTTCTGACAGGCAGCCCCCAAGTGGTAAGGGTAGACAAAAACACATCTGCCACGCTGATCCTCAACACTGGGGCCCCTCAGGGGTGGGTGATTAGTCCCCTCCTGTAGTCCTTGTCCACCCACGACTGAGTGGCCAAGCACGACTCCAACACCATCATTAAGTTTGCTGACGACAGAAGTGGTAGGCCTGATCACCGAAAACGATGAGACAGCCTATAGGGAGATCAGAGACCTGGCTGTGTGATTTCAGGACAACAACCTCTCCCTCAAAGTGAGCAAGACAAAGGAGCTGATCGTGGATTATAGGAAAAGGAGGGCCCAACAGTCCCCCATTAACATCGAAAGGGCTGAAGTGGACGGGGTCGAGAGTTAGGTTCCTTGGTGTCCACATCACCAACTAACTATCATGGTCCAAACACACCAAGACAGTCATGAAGAGGGCCCCTCAGGAGACAAAAGATTTGGCACGGGTCCCCAGATCCTCAAAAAGTCTACAGCTGCACCAGAGAGCATCCTGACCGGTTGCAACAGTGCCTGGTATGGCAACTGCTCGCCATCTGACCTTAAGTCGCTACAGAGGGTAGTGCATGCGGCCCAGTACATCACTGGGGCCAAGCTTCCTGAAATCCAGGACCTATATACTAGGCGGTGTCAGACTGCTCTCTCTGCTACCGCATGGTACTTTGTACTGTATAGGATCAAGAATAGGATCAAAAGACTCCTTAACAGCTTCTACCCCCAAGCCATAGGACTGCTGAACAATTAATCAAATGACCACCCAGACAATTTAGATTGACACCCACCCCTTAGTTTTTACACTGCTGCTACTCACTGTTTATTATCTATGCATAGTCACTTTACAAATTACCTAACCTTCACCCCCGCACATTGACTCGGTACCGGTACCCCCTGTATATAACCTTGTTATTTTCTTGTAGTAAAATACAAATCCAAAATGTACTTTATTTCATTTTCTTAAGTTTTTCTTGAACTGCAATGTTGGTTTGATTTAAATTCCAGACCTTTTGTCCACTACATTTAAAACAGCATCCAATACGAACATTGTAATTCTTCAGAAAACCGTTAGCTACACTTTTCAAAAGGTTGAAAGAGGCAGCACTTGAAAGATTAATCTGCCAAAGTATAGAACATTGAAGTTAATTAAACAAATATCTTCCCTTTGTCCCTGAAAACTGTTCATAGACTAAATGAATGTGCCTGTAATTAGAAGAGAGAGCCAATGAGTTCTGTGTTACTGGTACAGGGAGGAGGCAGTGACGAACACACACACTCTCGAGTTGGGCGATGTCAATCTTTGTCCTATTGTGATTATGTACCCATAAACCTTTGTGATATAGGATGTTATCGACCCCTACCGGCCAACCCCAGCAAAAATATTATTGAAATACATTTTTTTTTAATCAAGTACTAAAACAACCGCCTAAAGCACAAAATCAAATGCTACAACTTGACGAATCATGATGTTACAATGTTAATGAAAGCATAGCAGGGCTCCAGGCTGCGACCATTTTGTTGCATTTTGTGACCCTTTTACTTCAAATCAAATCAAATGTATTTATATAGCCCTTCGTACATCAGCTGATATCTCAAAGTGCTGTACAGAAACCCAGCCTAAAACCCCAAACAGCAAGCAATGCAGGTGTAGAAGCACGGTGGCTAGGAAAAACTCTCTAGAAAGGCCAAAACCTAGGAAGAAACCTAGAGAGGAACCAGGCTATGTGGGGTGGCCAGTCCTCTTCTGGCTGTGCCGGGTGGAGATTATAACAGAACATGGCCAAGATGTTCAAATGTTCATAAATGACCAGCATGGTCGAAATAATAATAAGGCAGAACAGTTGAAACTGGAGCAGCAGCACGGGCTGTGCGAGTTACATTTCTAATTGGTCGCATCAATGTGAGCGGCATATTCTACATGGTCACTTCACTCAAAACGTCTTATTTTATTTTAAGAGGCCTCATGAAATTCTGTGCCTGCCCCTCGAGGATAGCGGTTTCGCTGGGGCCTGCTGCGGTGTCTTGCGAGCCACTCCCCTCTTTCCCGGTGAAAATTATCCGGGAGAATAAAGGTGTTCTGATTGTATAGCATTTTAAAATCCAATTGCTGGTAAAACACAGCTTTCTGTATGTACAGTGCATTCGGAAAGTAGCGACGCTCCCATCCAACCTGACAGAGCTCGAGAGGATCTGCAGAAAAGAATGAGACAAACTACCCAAATACAGGTGTGCCAAGCTTGTAATGCCCTACCCAAGACTCTAAGCTGTAATTGCTATCAAAGCTGCTTCAACAAAGTACTGAGTAAAGGGTCTGGCGTTCAAACAGTTGAAGTCAGAGGTTTACATACACCTTAGCCAAATACATTTAAACTCAGTTTCACAATTCCTGACATTTAATCCTTGTAAAGATACCCTGTCTTAGGTCAGTTAGGATCACCACTTTATTTTAAGAATGTGAAATGTCAGAATAATAGTAGAAAGAATTATTCATTTGAGCTTTTATTGCTTTCATCACATTCCCCATGGGTCAGAAGTTTACATGCACTCAGTATTTGGTAGCATTGCCTTTAAATTATGGGTCAAACGTTTCAGGTAGCCTTCCACAAGCGTCCCACAATAAGTTGGGTGAATGTTGGCCCATTCCTTCTGACAGAGCTGGTGTAACTGAGTCAGGTTTGTAGGCCTCCTTACTCGCACACACTTTTCAGTTCTGCTTACAAATTTTCTATGGGATTGAGTTCCAGGACTTTGTGATAGCCACTCCAATACCTTGACTTTGTTGTCCTTAAGCCATTTTGTCACAACTTTGGAAGTATGCGTGGGGTCATTGTTCCTTTGGAAGACCCATTTGCGACCAAGCTTTAACTTCCTGACTGATGTCTTGAGATGTTGCTTCAATACATCCACATCATTTTCCTACCTCGTGATGCCATCTATTTTGTGAAGTGCACGAGTCCCTCCTGCAGCAAAGCACCCCCACAACATGATGCTGCCACACCTGTGCTTCACGGTTGATATGGTGTTCTTCGGCTTGCAAGCCTCCCCCTTTTTCCTCCAAACATAACGATGGTCATTATGGCCAAACGGTTTCATTTTTGTTTCATCAGACCAGAGGACATTTCTCCAAAAGGTACCATATTTGTCCCCATGTGAAGTTGCAAACCGTAGTCTGGCTTTTTTAAATGGCGGTTTTGGAGCAGTGCATTCTTCCTTAATGAGCGGCCATTCAGGTTATGTCGATATAGGACTCGTTTTACTGTGGATATAGATACTTTTGCACCCGTTTCCTTCAGCATCTTCACATGGTACTTTGCTGTTGTTCTGGGATTGATTTGCACTTTTTGCACCAAAGTACGTTCACCTCTAGAAGATAGAACGCATCCCCTTCCTGAGTAGTATGACGGCTGCGTGGTCCCATGGTGTTTATACTTGCGTAATATTGTTGTACAGATGAACGTGGTACCTTCAGGCATTTGGAAATTGCTCCCAAGGATGAACCAGACTTGTGGTGGTCCACAATTTTTTTCTGAGGTCTTTGCTGATTTCTTTTGATATTCCCATGTCAAGCAAAGAGGGACTGAGTTTAAAGGTAGGCCTTGAAAAACATCCACAGGTACACCTCCAATTCACTCAAATGATGTCAATTAGCCTGTCAGACTCCAACCTAACTGTTTGTAAACTTCCAACTTCAACTGTATGTAAATGTGATAGTTTAGAATGTTTTATACATTTGCAAAAAATGTCAAAATTTTGCTTTCTCATTATGGGGTAGTGTGTGTAGATTGATCAGGGAAAAAAATCTATTCAGTCAATTTTAAAATAAGGCTATAATGTAACAAAATGTCAAAGGGGTCTGAATAACTTACAAATGCACTGTATACATGTGCTCAATAGCAACGATTTTACAACCAAATCAAATTTATTTGTCACATACACAAGGTTAGCAGATGTTAATGCGAGTAGCGAAATGCTTGTGCTTCTAGTTCCGACAATGCAGTAATAACCAACGAGTAATCTAACCTAACAATTCCAAAACTGCTACCTTATACACACAAGTGTAAAGGGATAACGAATATGTACATAAAGATATATGAATGAGTGATGGTACAGAACGGCATAGGCAAGATGCAGTAGATGGTATCGAGTACAGTATATACATATGAGTTGAGTAATGTAGGGTATGTAAACAAAGTGGCATAGTTTAAAGTGGCTAGTGATATATTTTACATCAATTTCCATCAATTCCCATTATTAAAGTGGCTGGAGTTGAGTCAGTGTGTTGGCAGCAGCCACTCAATGTTAGTGGTGGCTGTTTAACAGTCTGATGGCCTTCAGATAAACAGCTTCTATCAGTCTCTCTGTCCCTGCTTTGATGCACCTGTACTGACCTCGCCTTCTGGATGATAGCGGGGTGAACAGGCAGTGGCTCGGGTGGTTGTTGTCCTTGATGATCTTTATGGCCTTCCTGTGACATCGGGTGGTGTAGGTGTTCTGGAGGGCAGGTAGTTTGCCCCCAGTGATGCATTGTGAAGACCTCACTACCCTCTAGAGAGCCTTATGGTTGTGGGCGGAGCAGTTGCCGTACCAGGCGGTGATACAGCCCGACAGGATGCTCTCGATTGTGCATCTGTAGAAGTTTGTGAGTGCTTTTGGGGACAAGCCAAATTTCTTCAGCCTCCTGAGGTTGAAGAGGCGCTGCTGCGCCTTCTTCACGACGGCGTCTGTGTGGGTGGACCAGTTTGTCCGTGATGTCTACTGTCCCATCGATGTGGATAGGGGGGTGCTCCCTCTGCTGTTTCCTGAAGTCCACAATCATCTCCTTTGTTTTGTTGGTGTTGAGTGTGAGGTTATTTTCCTGACACCACACTCAGAGGGCCCTCACCTCCTCCCCGTAGACCGTCTCGTCGTTGTTGGTAATCAAGCCTACCACTGTAGTGTCGTGGGTGAACAGGGAGTACAGGAGAGGGCTCAGAACGTACCCTTGTGGGGCCCCAGTGTTGAGGATCAGCGGGGTGGAGATGTTACCTAACCTCACCACCTGGGGTTGGCCCGTCAGGAAGTCCAGTACCCAGTTGCACAGGGCGGGGTCTCGAGCTTGACGAAGAGTTTGGAGGGTACTATGGTGTTAAATACTGAGCTGTAGTCGATGAACAGCATTCTCACATAGGTATTCCTCTTGTCCAGATGGGTTAGGGCAGTGTGCAGTGTGGTTGAGATTGCGTCGTCTGTTGACCTATCTGGGCGGTAAGCAAATTGGAGTGGGTCTAGGGTGTCAGGTAGGGTGGAGGAGATATGGTCCTTGACTAGTCCTCAAAGGATAATAGAGGTGGATTTGAGATAAGATGCGCGCAAAATGATTATGTGCATTGGCCATTGTGATAGCATAGGCCTCATTGAGCGGTAAGGCTACAACTGCAATGTTTTTTTGGACATTACATTTACTGTTAGATTAATACATGTTACTAGCAGTGGATATTATATTTAGAGTTAGCGATCTAGATATGTTGAGTTTCCATTTACTCAGGTGATGAATTAGTCCCAACAAAATTAGAATCTGATTTTAATGCAGGCAAATTCATCCCTATTGAAAAAACAATGCATGACAATCACTGGATTAGGTGCCCATCAAAATATCTGGATTTAAAAAATGGACTTAGGTGGTAAGCGTGGCAGGGGGCATGGCAATGGGCCAGGTCGGCCCATCTGAATTTAAGAGAAAATTTAAGGAGGACCCCCTCATATTGGTGATGCATACATTTTGAATTCTTTTAGCAAATGTTCCGCAATTCTAGACATTTAGCCATGGAGGCGAGAGAAAATGTTGCAGTTTTAAAGCCAATTTCCTGCAATTCTATGCATTTTGCTATGGCTAATAATGTCCATCTAGCTTTTATTTTGGTGATTGTTAGTTCCAAGATAACATATTATCTACTATCTATTCTACATACTTTATATCTGGTTTTAGTCATTCAAGTTTACAGTGAAAGCATTTTTCCATCCGAAAATATGCAGTACCAGTCAAAAGTTGACACACCTACTCATTCAAGGGTTTTTCTTTATTTTACTATTTTCTACATTGTAGAATAATAGTGCAGACATATGAACTATGAAATAACACATATGGAGTCATGTAGTAACCAAAGTGTTCAATCAAAATATATATTATATATTTGAGATTCTTCAAGGTAGCCACGCTTTGCCTTGATGACAGCTTTGCACACTCTGTATTCCCTCAACCAGTGTCATGAGGTAGTCACCTGGAATGCATTTCAATTAACAGGTGTGCCTTGTTAAAAGTTCATTTGTGGAATTTCTTTCCTTCTTAATGCATTTGAGCCAATCAGTTGTGTTGTGACAAGGTAGGGTTGGTATACAGAAGATAAGAGGGCTATGGTAAAATACCAAGTCCATATTATGACAAGAACAGCTCAAATAAGCTAAGAGAAACGACAGTCCACCATTACCTTAAGACATGAAGGTCAGTCAATGTGGAACATTTCAAGAAAAAAGTTTCTTCAAGTGCAGTCGCAAATATCATCAAGCACTATGATGAAACTGGCTTTCATGAGGACCTGCGACCAGAAAGGAAGACCCAGAGTTACCTTTGCTGCAGAGGATAAGTTCATTAAAGTTAACTGCACCTCAGATTGAAGACTTATCTCCCTCACCAACTTCAAACATCTGCTATCTGAGCAGCTAACCGATGGCTGAAGCTGTACATAGTCTAACAGTAAATAGCCCACCCAATTTTACCTACCTCATCCCCATACTGTTTTTATTTATTTACTTCTCTGCTCTTTAGCACACCAATATCTCTACCTGTACATAGCCACCTGATCATTTATCACTCGAGTGTTAATCTGCAAAATTGTAATTATTCGCCTACCTCCTCATGCCTTTTGCACACAATGTATATAGACTCTCTTTTTTTCCTACTGTGTTATTGACTTGTTAATTGTTTACTCCATGTGTAACTCTGTGTTGTCTGTTCACACTGCTATGCTTTATCTTGGCCAGGTCGCAGTTGCAAAGGAGAACTTGTTCTCAACTAGCCTACCTGGTTAAATAAAGGTGAAATAAAAATAAATAAAATAAAATACTGATGATTTGAAAAAGTGGCAACAAAAAAAAGCTTGCACTGTTTCTTGCCTCAGGGTGGACAGCTGTTCTCTCATCAACTGATCCTATTTTGAAATTAGTTTAGGTTAAGAACGGCCCATTATCAAATGGGCGTGAACAGGGGCAGGGAAAAAAGACAAATCACCTGTATGCACTCGAATAGCAAGTGGAGGCCGTGCGCTTTCTCTGTTTTGTAGCAGCTGAGAAATGAATACAACACTTATTTCACTCCACGCATCAACCACTGTTTGAGGAGCATGCTCTCACTGTCTCAACAGGTGATATTCCTGTTTGAGGAGCATACTGTCACTGTCTCAACAGGTGATATTCTGCCATGTGCTCACCAACCTTGTTCCTGCAGTTACCCAGTACTGAATTTGGGAACCGAAGTGAAATATGTTCAGGAACATCGATAGTAATACGTTTAGTAACATGTCGATAGTAACTGTTGACACCCTGTTTGCATGCTCGAGAATGTAATAAAGGAGTGAGAGAGGATGAGATGGAAACGCATGGTGGTGAGATATTCTGTATAGCTAACTGTATTGTCACCCAATTATTTATCCAAATCTACCAGAAATGCCCTATTCAAAATCAAATTCACAAATTTTAGGCTAACTGTAAGCCGCCCTGTACAATCAATGAACCAACAGCATCATCTAGGGATATACGTTCTCTCCCAGATCATGGCTAGAAATGCTGGAGTGTAGCATAAGGTAACAAGTCCATTCAGTAAGCATTATAACACAGTCCACGTTCAAATGCCATTACTTGAATTTGTTTAATTGTGGAGTATAGGCTACACCAATTATGTACCAAAGACATCTTAACCCTCCTGTTGTGTTCGTTTCATGTTAATTAATTCTGTGTTCCCGATCCAAAATGACCGCCCCATTATAGCGGATTATAAATCCATAATAATACATATTACCACCTAATGTGTTTGATCTTTTATCAACCTAAGATTGTGTGAACATTACAAATTACAAAACATTTTGAACTTCTATTTGCTATTTATGACCTGTAGGCCTCATTGAACTCATTTGAGTTTAAAAAAAGCATAATGTATGGATTATTTGACTATAACAAATACTCAAGATGAAACATATTGTGCTATTTATCACAGACTACTTTGTGTCAAAGTTTAACAAGGACTCTCTCCTCACCAGTGTCATGATCAAAGATATGATCAAGAGCATCACATACAGTATATCGTATGGTCATTGTGCTGCCACAGAATAAATTGTGAGCAAGGCCTCAAAAAAGCTTTATATACCAGAGCTGCGAGAAAAGTTCTATATATTATTGATGTTATGATTGTTTGTGAGAATCCCAACAGGTGTGGTTCCTATGGGGGAAAGATTCTATTGGGGAAAGGTTCCCATGGGGGTTGCCATGGAAGCCAAGAAGGGGAGTGAGGTGTGTGTGTGGTCAAACACACATGCATGTGGGAGTCTGGGAGAGGAAGTGTGTACATCTTATGAATGGGCATGTGCCTGAACTCAATTTTATACACTAATTGTAGTCCCACCCATTCATTTCTATTGACCGGTCATTTCTGACCGGGAACACCACAGGTGTACAAAAGTTAAGTAAAATATCAAAATGTATTTTGTGTGTTCGAATGCCCTATGTGGACAAAGTCATGAAACCTTATGACAATCAGATTAAATTAACTACATTTTTCAGAGCGAAGACTTGTAAATCAGTCCAATTCGACCAGAACACAGCAGGAGAGTTAAATCAGTTGTGTTTGATGTTTTTCTGCCATGCGTAATATACAATACACAGCCTACCGCATAACAGCACAATCATAATTTACATTTGTTTTTTGGGGGGGCGGGCTCATAAGCCTATGCATATGATCTGATTTGCATATGCAAGTTTTGAATTAATCATCACCTTAGAAAGTGCTGTCCATTTCACTGTATTAGGCTTTGAAACAACATCCACAATAACCATGTTATACACTGTTTCAACCTGCTGTCAAACTTATTTCTTCAAATTGACCATCACAGTGAAGTAAGTTTTAAAAGTATGTTTGATGTCATTTCGATTGCATTTGCATTGATGTCAGAGTGGTTTGAGGGACAAGAGAGCCCTGAGAACAAGGGGCAAGATTCACAAAACCTTCTTAAGAAATGTCTTCTTAACTGCCATTTTTTCTTTAACTATAGACTTAAGAAAGTTAAGCAAAGTTGCTATTCCTCAAAAAAGTTATTGAAAATTATCTTGTGCCATTTCTTATGTTTCTCCTTATGCAAAAAGTTAAGAAATTAGATTCTTGAAAAATAAAGTTATTGGAAATGTTCTTAAAATCCAGGATAGCTAAAACCCTGGTCTTAAACTCAGGGCAAAGAGAGAGAAAAGTTCAAAGCAATTGAAATGTTTAATTCCCTCACAAACTTCTGAACGTTTCAGTATTGATTATTTTAAACCCAAGAACATGTTTTAGCACATTTCCAACGGAGATTACTGTTCTAACATGATTGCCATTGTTAGCTAGCTAAATTGGTTGCCTAGAAACAAACATCTTAAGGACGTACATCTTAAGTAGACATTCGTAAGAAACTCATTCAAATCTTAAAATCTTACGGTATTGTTGAGGAATTGCACTTACGAACTATCTTATGAACTCTTTTTTTTCTTCTTAAGCAGTATTTGCGCAAGAAGTGTTTTGTGAATCTGGGCCCAGGTCATTTGGACCTGATGGCTGTAAGTTCGGTACTAAAAAACATCCCCAACAACAACATGGAGTGGAGATGCAATCTACTGCAGAGATAGTCTGCAGAGTTCTGTCATGCTATACAGGTCTCTGCCCAAAGAGTTTGAACTCCTACGTTTAAAAATCCACCATTCTAGAAATAAGTCTAACTGTTGCCGCTTGTTATAGACACCCCTCAGCCCCCAGCTGTGCCCTGGACACCATATGTGAATTAATTGCCCCCCATCTACCTTTAGAGTTCATACTGTTAGGTGACCTAAACTGGGATATCCTTAACACACCGCCATCCCACAATCCAAGCTAGATGTCCTCCTTATCACACAAATTATCAAGGAACCTACCAGGTACAACCCTAAATCCGTAAATGTGGGCACCCTCATAGATATCATCCTGACCAACATGCCCTGTAAATACACCTCTGCTGTCATCAACCAGGATCTCAGCGATCACTGCCACATTGCCTGCATGCGTAATGGGTCCGCTGTCAAAAGACCACCCCTCATTACTGTCATGCGCTCCCTAAAACACTTAAGCGAGCAGGCCTTTATAATCGACCTGGCACGGGTATCCTGGAAAGATATTGACCTCATTCCATCAGTAGGGTTTACCTGGTTATTCTTTAAAAGTGCTTTCCTAACCATCTTAAATAAGCATGCCCCATTTAAAAAAAGGTAGGACTAAGAACAGATATAGATAGCCCTTGGTTCACTCCAGACTTGACTGCCCTTGACCAGCACAAAAACATCCTGCGACGTACTGCATTAGCATCGAATAGCCCCCGCGATATGCAACTTTTCAAGGAAGTTGGGAACCAATATACACAGGCAGTTAGGAAAGCAAAGGCTAGATTTTTGAAAGAGAAATTTGCATCCTGTAGCACAAACTCCAAAAAATTCTGGGACACTAAAGTCCATGCAGAATAAGAGCACCTCCTCCTAGCTGCCCACTGTACTGAGGCTAGGTAACACCGTCACCACACCTGACCAAGCACGAAGAAGCATGGGGCCTTCAACCAAAGCCAAGAAAAGAGGTCTCCCAGGGGACAACATCACAGGTGCTAGTAGTGGAGGAGGAGGATGAAGTGGCAAACCTCGCTGATAACGAACAGCCCGGTACTAGTGGGGCTGGGGTCGATCTGAATCCAGAGGACAACGATCTAGAACCAGCAGACCTGGCAGAGTCCTTGACTAATTTTGGGACGGCCCAAAACCAGGATCCAACCCTGCAACAAGCCAGAGCAGATGTGCAGGTCGTAGATGGTATTCCCACAAATGGTGGGATGATGCCTAATAGTTTTCCCCACTTCATCATGAAAAAGGGTTTGGTGTACAGAGTCTCGAAAATAGGGGTTGATGTGGTGGAACGGTTGTTGGTTTCCACTCGGTACCGGAGGACAGTACTGGATCTAGCTCATGGGCACATTCTGGGTGGACACCTTGGTATCGATAAAACCCGAGACCGGATTATAAGGAGGTTTTACTGGCCAGGAATTCAAGCTGAAGTGGCTCGGCATTGTGGAGAGTGCCCGGAGTGCCAGTTAACAGCTCCCCGACCAGCGTTTAGAAGCCCGTTAGTGCCACTCCCCATAATCGAAACGCCATTTGAGAGGATGGCGATGGATTTAGTGGGCCCACTACCCAAATCCGCCAGAGGGCACCAATACATTCTGGTCATTCTAGATTATGCCACTCGCTACCCAGAAGCCATTCCCCTTCGGACGATGACTTCCAAAAATATCGCAAAGGAATTAGTGCTCTTGTTCACCAGGGTAGGGGTTCCAAAGGAGATCCTTACCGACCAGGGGACCCCCTTTATGTCCCGCCTTATGGCGGACCTTTGTAAACTGTGGCAGGTGAAACAGTTGAGGACATCGGTTTTACCATCCTCAGACGGACGGGCTGGTTGAGAGATTCAACCGAACCCTGAAGTCAATGCTCAGGAAGGTAATCGAAAAGGATGGGAAAAACTGGGATTGCATGTTGCCGTATCTGATGTTTGCCATTAGAGAGGTTCCTCAAGCCTCGCTGGGGTTTTCTTCCTTTGAGCTGGTATATGGGAGACATCCCCGGGGAATCTTAGACATCGCCCGGGAAACATGGGAGCACCAATCCACCCCGTATACTAGTGTCATAGAGCACGTCACAGCAATGCAAGACAGGATAGCCACAGTCATGCCCATCGTCAGAGAGCACATGAGACAAACACAAGAACACCAGCGGCACACTTATAACCAGCAGGCTACCCGGAGGGAATTTCAACTGGGAGATAAGGTGTTAGTGCTGATCCCCACGGTAGAGTGTAAACTACTAGCCACATGGAAAGGACCATATGAAGTACTGGAGAGAATAGGAGAAGTCAATTATCGGATCCGACAGCCAGGTCGACGGCCCCAGGAACAGATTTATCACATAAACCTGTTAAAAGCATGGATAGAGAGAGAAACACTAATGGTCACATACCCCACACACATTCAGGAGACAGCCGAAGTAAATATTTCACCCACTCTGTCCCCAGCGCAAGTAAAGTAAAGTAAAGACCCTGATCCAGAAAAACAGATGTGTTTTCAGAGGTACCTGGCCGAACTGAGGTTACAGCTCATAATATCGTTTCCCTACCAGGGAGAAAAGTGAGTATGAGGCCATATCGGGTACCCGAGGCTCGACGGGCCGCGATTAGAGCAGAGACTGAGAAAATGTTGACAGCTGGAGTGGTCGAAGAGTCACATAGTGAGTGGTCTAGCCCAATTGTGATGGTCTCCAAGCCCAATGGGTCTTTGCGGTTCTGTAAAGAAGGTAAATGAAATCTCGAAGTTTGATGCCTACCCCATGCCCAGAGTAGATGAACTACTGGAGAAAATTGGTCATGCTCGGTACATTACGACCCTTGATCTGACAAAAGGTTACTGGCAAATTCCTCTGACCCCCAGGGCCAAAGAAAAGACAGCCTTTGCAACACCTGACGGTTTGTTTCAATACACCGTCATGCCATTCGGCTTACATGGGGCCCCAGCCATCTTTCAACGGCTCATGGACAAAGTCCTAAAACCGGGGGGGGGGGGGTACAGGCAGTGTTAGATGCCCTTAGAAAGGCAGGGCCCACGGCAAACCCTGCCAAGTGTTATGTGGGGTTAGAGGAAACAGAGTATCTGGGATACACTGTGGGAAGAGGGTTAATCAAACCCCAACATAAGGTGAAGGCAATTAGAGAATGGCCGAAATCAGTAAATAAGAAGCAGGTCTGAGCCTTCCTAGGGCTGACCGGTTACTACCGGAAGTTCATCCCAAGTTATGCCACAGTGGCCGCCCCACTTACCGACATGACTAGAGCCAGAGGGCCAAACATGGTCAAATGGGATGAAAGGGCCACCAAAGCATTTAGGACATTACAGGAGGCTCTCTGCTGCAACCCAGTGCTGGTGGTACCAGACTTTGAGAAAGAGTTTGTGGTTCAGACGGATGCCTCAGAGGTCGGCTTTGGAGCAGTGCTATCCCAAGAGGTAGAAGGGGTGGAACACCCCATCCTGTTTTTAAGCAGGAAGCTGGAACCACGGGAAACCAACTACTCAGTCGTTGAGAAAGAGGCGTTGGCAGTAAAGTGGGCTCTAGAAAGCCTGAAGTACTACCTGCTGGGGCGCCACTTCAACCTCAACAGTGACCATGCCCCAATCACCTGGATGCATAGGGCTAAAGAGAAGAACGCTCGGGTGATGCGGTGGTTTTTGAGTCTCCAACCGTTTCATTTTGACTTGAAACACAGAGCAGGGAAGGAAATGGGAAACGTGGATGGGTTATCCCGCATGCATGCATATTTTGCTGCGGTAGCCCGACCTAGGGGGTCGGATCTAGGGGGAGAGATATGTGGCAAAAAAAGGGGTCGAGTGATAAGTGGCAGATATGTGAGAGCAGAACTAATAAACGGGCTCTGCCCAATCACTAAAATGGCCACCCCTGTCAGAACTACAGATCACAAAATGGCCGAACGCCAAAACTACAATAGTCATCAACACTGTTCACATTAATAATGTTTACATACTGTTTCACCCACTTTATATGTACAGTATATACTGTATTCTAGTCATGGCTCATCCCATACAACTTGTATTATTTTCAGGAGCGTGTGTGTGTGTGTTGTTTAGTTTCTTTTGCTATGTATAACTGCACTGTTGGAGCTAGAAACAAGCATTTCACTGCAAATCTGTGTACATGACCAATAAACTTTGATTTGATGACGGAGCAGTGACAGCCCGTTCCTCATCAGACTGTCTTACCGTAGTGAGTTTGTTTCTATCAGCCCATGATGTATAACCGGTCTACCATCTTCAGAACTGGATAATAATTGCTTTATTTGCCTAAAATAATAAGATCTTCATATTGAAGACGTTTTTATGGGCAGAGGCAACACATTCCACTCTGAAGCTCCAGCATACAAGAAAGTACCTTTCCAGCATTACTCCTGAAATTGTATAAACACAAATTCGCAACACCTGATCTGTTGCTGTGATTGTGTGCATCCCTAACCTGAGGAAAGTAATCAGTTAGATATCTGGGTGCAGGAGCATAAATACTCCTGTAAACCAAACCCAGACTACTCTGGGAAACCCTCAACAAGCAGCCAGTAGAGTTCCTGAACGAAGCTCATGTCTATGTGAGTATGTGGACTCACCTTCAATACCACCCTGATCAGCTTATTCTGGAGCTTACCCTTCAGCAACTTCAGCTTACCCTTCAGCAACTTAGATAAGCCCCCAAACCAGGAAGTACTAGCGTAGTCAAAATGGCATTGAATGAGGGCAGTGGCTAGCCCTCTACTGGAGACCTTATCAAGCAGATTGGACTTTCTAAGCAAATATGTAGTCCTTGCATTAACCTTCCCTAGCACTTTAGTGGCCATGCTCACACCTCCCAGGATTCCATCAGGGATGCACCCCAGGTAGCTATGAGGTTTTAGTAGTTAACACCTTACCCCCTAACTCCACTCTGATTTCACAGGACCATCATAAAGCTGTGATTGAGAATAGCCTATGCTATAGTTCATTCTTATTTTTGAAAGCGGCAACTTTAGGACAACATCTTCTTAGGCTAGAATATTTGATAAATAAGCTACTGTTTATAATTTTAACTAGTCTTAAAGCTTATGATAGGCCTAGTAGGTAGTGATGTTCAAAAATAACTAATCATTTGCAAACTGCACAACTCTTTTTACTGACTTGAGAGTCATGATGTTTTACTGAGTGACGCTAGGTTATTGGCCATTTGGTTTTAAACCTCACATGGAGGGATTTACCCGGATCGCGTGAATCATTTATTTCTTAATAAGCTTAACTTCATTAAACTTGGCATTTGATTTTTTTAAAGGCAATTGATAATGTTGGTTCTCTCTTGTTATTAGTCCCCTGGCTACCTTACCTTTTTTTAGGCCTTTCAAACAACTGAGATGGAACTCCATTACATTCATTGTTTGATTAGAAGAAAGCCATGCATAAAACAATGAAAGCGTAGCCTATGAGCCCATAGTCAGATTCATAGCCTATCAAATGGAGAGACGGTAATAGAGGCTACGTTTTTTTTAAACAGCTAGTGTCCGTTACAAAAAGAAAAGTCCATGCATCTGACAGAGAGCAAAAAACTATATTTTCTGACTGGCCATTTTGCGCTGCTTTGGTGGAATTCTCCATTCTGTCTGGCCTACATCCCACTATTGCATTCTGTATTGGAGGTCGACCGATTATGATTTTCAACAACGATACCGATACCGATTATTGGATGCCCAAAAAAACCTGATACCGATTAATCTGTCGATTTAAAAAAAAAAAAAACTTTTATTTGTAATAATGACAATTACAAACATACTGAATTAACACTTATTTTAACTTAACATAAAACATCAATAAAATCAATTTAGCCTCAAATAAATAATGAAACATGTTCAATTTGGTTTAAATAATGCAAAAACAAAGTGTTGGAGAAGAAAGTAATATGTGCCATGTAAAAATGTGTGCCATGTAAAAAGCTAACGTTTAAGTTCCTTGCTGAGAACATATGAAAGTTGATGGTTCCTTTTAACATGAGACTTCAATATTCCAAGATAAGAGGTTTTAGGTTGTAGTTAATATAGTATTTATAGGACTATAAAACAGTATTTATAGGACGTTTGAAACAGTATTAGCGCACACCCAGCTAACTAGCTAGCCATTTCACATTGGTTACACCAGCCATTAGGCTGATAGGCTTGAAGTCATAAACAGCGCTGTGCTTGCGAAGAGCTGCTGGCAAAACGCATGAAAGTGCTGTTTGAATGAATGATTACGGTCCTGCTGCTGCAGTCAGACTGCTCTACCAAATCAGACTTAATTATAACATAATAATACACAGAAATACGAGCCTTTGGTCATTAATATGATCGAATACGGAAACTATCATTTAAAAAACAAAACGTTTATTATTTCAGTGAAATACGGAACCGTTCTGTATTTTATCTAAAGGGTGGCATCTCTAAGTCTAAATATTCTTGTTACATTGCACAACCTTGAATATATGTCATAATTACGTAAAATTCTGGAAAATTAGTTCGCAATGAGCCAGGCAGTCTAAACTGTTGCATATACCCTGATTCTGTGTGCAATGAACGCAAGAGAAATTACAATTTCACCTGGTTAATATTGCCTGCTAAACTGGATCAGTAGTTATAACTAGTGATTATGATTGCTTGTTTTTTTTAAAGATAAGTTTAATGCTAGCTAGCAATTTACCTTGACTTCTACTGCATTTGCGTAACAGGCAGGCTACTCGTGGAGTGCAATGGTTAGAACGTTGGACTAGTTAACTGTGCGGTTGCAAGATTGTGTCCCCTGAGCTGACAAGGTGAAAATCTCTCGTTCTGCCCCTGAACAAGGCAGTTAACCCACAGTTCCTAGGCAGTCATTGAAAATAAGAAAGTGTTCTTAACTGACTTGCCTAGTTAAATAAAAGGTATTTTAAAAATACAACTTATATATATATATATATAAAATCAGCAATCGGTGCCCCAAAATACAAATTTCCTGATTATGAAAACTTGAAATCAGCCCTAATTAATAGGTCGACCTCTATTCTGTATACAACCTAATTACTGAATGAGGCTCTAAAAATAGGAATAGGTAAAGTATCAGAATGTCACATGTGCTGCCCTGCAAGATGTTCTTTACTGCGTGGCGCCAGTCAAGTTCAAATAGGCTAAACCATAGTCTGTCACATCACGATGTCATCACCATCAATGACAGCTGTCGATAGATGATGCTGTCCTAATATCGCCCAACCCCTAACACACACAATGTACCCCTATGCCCTCTGGGGAAGAGCAAGGAGACGGAGGACACTGTAGAGTTGTAATTTTCCCCCACGAGGTGCGCTTTGGCATGGGTTGAGCCCAGGCAGAAGAGGATGAGTTGGAGATGATCTAAGCCCACATGGCAGTTTGATCTGATTGCATGCCTGATTTACTATTCAGATGCAGGCCAGTTCCATTGTGAATAACAGGGAGGAATGCAGAGTCATTGATTTAGAGAAGGCATGAATCACCCAGTTCCCAGAGGAAAGGGCATCCTGATAGTTACTAGGAAACCAGGAGACCTGCTCCCTAAACACAACATCTATATAGGGAGGGAAATACATTACCCTAAAGGCCAAAGTAAAGTATTTCATGCTGCTTGCTTTTTTGTTGTAAATTAATTGACATACTGTAACACTATGCAACTGTCACATAAAGTGGTAGAAAAATGCTAATAACAGTGGGTGTTAGATTAATGAGCTGACAAATAGCAAGGCCAGGCGAAGCCTCCAGAGGTAGTTTATCATTCCTTCCACTTTATCCTCAGTATAATCATTCTAAAATTACACATTTTAATAGCATATTTATTTATTTATTTTTTTTACCTTTATTTAAACGGGCAAGTCAGTGAAGAATACATTCTTATTTTCAATGACGACCTGGGAACAGTGGGTTAACTGCCTTTTCAGGGGCAGAACGACAGATTTGTACCTTGTCAGCTCGGGGGTTTGAACTCTCAACCTTCCGGTTACTAGTCCAACGCTCTAACAACTAGGCTACGCTGCCGCACATCAGAACAAAACTTATAAAGCCAGTACACAAAACAGCACTCTTTGAATGGTTCTGAATGTATACACTGAGTATACCAAACAGTAGGAACACCTTCCTAATATTGAGTCGACATTCCCTCAGAACAGCCTCAATTAGTAGGGGCATGGACTCTACAAGGTGTTGAAAGTGTTCCACAGCCATTCTGGGCTCATGTTGACTCCAAAGCTTCCCACTGTCGTGTCAAGTTGGCTGAATGTCTTTTGGGTGGTGGACCATTCTTGATACACACGGGAAACTGTTAAGCGTGAAAAACCCAGCAGTTTTTGACACAAACCGGTGCGCCTGGCACCCATTACCATAAATCTTGTGCCTTGCCCATTCACCCTCTGAATGTCACACATACACAATCCATGTCTCAATGCTTTAAAATCCTTCTTTAACCTGTCTCCTCCCCTTCATCTACACTAAGTCGATTTAACAAGTGACATCATTAAGGGATCATAGCTTTTACCTACAGTGCGTTCAGAAAGTATTCAGACCCCTTCCCCACATTTTATTTTGTTACGTTACAGCCTTGTTCTAAAATGGATTACATTCTTTTTTCCCCCTCTTCAATCTACACACAGTGATGACTAAGCCAAAAAGTCAATGGGACAGAATACTTTCTGAATGCACTCTAGATTCACCTGGTCAGTCTAGGTCTTGGAGAGAGCAGGTGTCTTAATGTTTTGCATACTCGGTGCATAATACACATGCATCTGAAACTAATACACACTTTTCAAAGAATGTTTTAAATCTTAGGTGGTCTTTTTCAACTGAGAAATAAACTAATGAAACCTGCCAGTTGGGCTTAATGGTATCAGGCATAGATTTCACCTTGAGACACTGAGCATGGTGGCCTTTTCAAAATACAAAGTGTTGTGGTTTCTCTATTATGAATTGGCAGTTTGTCTATGGTATCGGTAAGCACACTTATCAAGGCTCAGTTGAGCTACATGTTGCCTGAATAGATGCTTCAAGATATAGGCTAGATACATTATGGATTTCTTCTCAATTTCTCTGTTTTTCTACCAGCATATCATGTGAGTATTTAATACACAATAGGTACCTTGCAGATTTAAAGTTTGTGACCAGGTCATCCAGTATCCGGTTGTTTCTTAGGTCTTGTTCTGTTGTAGGCTAAAATAGAGAAAAATACATGCTTGTCTGATTTTGACATGTTCAAGCTACCTAAACAGATTACATTTGAAAGATAGTTTTATTGTCATGATGCAGTGCCACCATGCATCATACTTACTGAATTGCATACTGGACATTGTAATTTGTAGGACAGAAATTTTCTTATGCACAAAGAGCAGACTGTAATGAGAAATTCACATAATCAGGTGTAGATACAATATTGTTAATAGACAAGTGTTATCTTCTATAGCCTACACCTGACGGTACAGCTATAACATTGTTTTGAAAATGAATGGATAGGTTGTGTCTAGTGACGACAAAATCTGGATAACTTACAGTTGTGAGAGCATTTGGTCATCATTGCGATACTCAGGAATTCGAAACAAATGGGACATCGGAGAATGGTATCAACATTCTGCATTGCAGAAATAATATCGTCAGTATGATAGTTACTTGGTGAGCATCACATTAACAAACTGCTTTTAGTAACGCGTTGCTAAAGGCATCTACACTGACATTACTTTTATATACACTGCTGGGCTAAATAGCTAGTTTTTTTGTTTGCTAACTAACGTTAGCTGTATGCATGTTTAAAAAGCCAAAACAATAACAGTACGTTAGCTAGCTATAGTAACTGGCTGACACATATGCTATATTCGCTTGCTAACATGTGTTTATACTATTTTGTTAAGCTATTTTGAGAAAATAGTTAACGTTAGCTAGCTCACTAACTAGCGTTAGCTTGTCGATGTGGGAGTTGTTTTGAACAACCACTTACTTTGAGGCAAGTCAGATTTGGTGGTAAATCAGCTTCATTCAAATTGGCCATGACAGTTCTTGATAAGCAGTAGTTAGTTTCTTACAGTTTTGATTCGCTAAACCAAAAGTGAGAAAATAATTCAGAAACTCTGTGACGAGTAAGTAACGTTAGCTATGTATAATCGCGGGTAAATGTATTTTCGTACCAAAATGCACACTTCCGGGAGGATGATGTTTCCTTCTTCTATGGTATAATGGCGTTCGCAACAATTAAATGTGCATTCCGCCACCTAATGTGCGGGTGTATAATAAGGATCACAAGAAAGGAAAACATTTTGGTAAAAATAAATGAAATAATCATACAAACTACCAAAAAATAAATTAACTAAACAAAATCAACCTGCATTTCTGTAAAAACGTTCTAATCAGGTCCCAACACAGGCTCAGAAGCATCTTGTGAGGGCGGGACATTTCCTAACTACAAAAGTTATTGTAGTGCTCCTGCCATTAAGTCTTGGATCCCTAAAAATGTACCGGCTGCAGATATGACATCCAGCTTCTTGGACTTCTTAGACACTTGTGTTGTACCATTAATCACTGTCGCTATCAATGCCACAAAATCAACCTTCTCCACAATAAGTGTACCCAGGTCACCCAATTTACTTAAAACACTAGAAACAGGTTGCATTGCATCCACTGCCATATCTTTAAACACTGTTACCTCTTTGACTTTCTCCATCGCCTCCACATAGGAGATTCGCTGCGCAGCCCTGATCCTTGACACCTTCGACCTCCGTCACCCTAACAGGGCACTCGAGGAAGTCCGGAGTATGTTCCGCACCACAGTTGCAACATTTTCCATTCACAGACTATTCAGCATCATACTTCTCCCGTCTGCAAACATTTGACACGTGAACATATCTTTCACAATTTCCCCACTGTAGTAGTTACAGTTGAAGTCGAAAGTTTACATACACCTTAGCCAAAGACATTTAATCCTAGTAAAAATCCCTTGTCTTAGGTCAGTTAAGATCACCACTTTATTTTAAGAATGTGAAATGTCAGAATAATAGTAAAGAGAATGATTTATTTCAGCTTTTATTTCTTTCATCACATTCCCAGTCTGTCAGAAGTTTACATACACTCAATTAGTATTTGGTAGCATTGCCATTAAATTGTTTAACTTGGGTCAAACGTTTCAGGAAGCCTTCCACAAGTATCCCACAATAAGTTGGGTGAATTTTGGCCCATTCCTCCTGACAGAGCTGATGTAACTGAGTCAGGTTTGTAGGCCTCCTTGCTCGCACACACTTTTTAAGTTCCGCCCACAAAGTATCTATGGGGTATAGGTCAGGGCTTTGTGATGTCCACTCCAATACCTTGACTTTGTTGCCCTTAAGCCATTTTGCAACAACATTTGGGGTCATTGTCCATTTGGAAGGACCCATTTGCCACCAAGCTTTAACCTCCTGATTGATGTCTTGAGATGTTGCTTCAATATATCCACAATTTTCCTACCTGATGATGCCATCTATTTTGCACCCCCACAACATGAGGCTAACACCCCCATGCTTCACGGTTGGGATGGTGTTCTTTGGCTTGCAAGCCTCCCACTTTTTCCTCCAAACATAACGATGGTCATTATGGTAAAACAGTTTCATTTTTGTTTAATCAGATCAGAGGACATTTCTCCAAAAAGTATGATCTTTGTCTCCATGTGCAGTTGCAAACCATCGTCTGGCTTTTTTATGGCGGATTTGGAGCAGTGGCTTCTTCCTTGCTGAGTGGCCTTTCAGGTTAGGTCGATGTAGGACTTGTTTTAATGTGGCTATAGATACTTTGGAACCTGTTTCCTCCAGATTCTTCACAAGGTCCTTTGCTGTTGTTCTGGGATTGATTTTAACATTTCACACCAGAGTACGTTAACCTCTAGGAGACAGAATGTGTTTCTTTCCTGAGTGGTATGATGGCTGCGTGGTCCCATGGTGTTTATACTTGCATACTATTGTTTGTACAGATGAACGTGGTACCTTTAAGCATTTGGAAATTGCACCCAAGGTTGAACCAGACTTGTGGAGGTCTACAATTCTTTTTCTGAGGTCTTGGCTGATTTCTTTAGATTTCCCGATGAGGCACTGAGTTTGAAGGTAGGCCTTGAAATACATCCACAGGTACACCTCCAATTGACTCAAATTATGTCAATTAGCCTATCAGAAACTTCTAAAGCCATGATGTAATTGTCTGTAATTTTCCAAGCTGTTTAAAGGCACAGTCAACTTAGTGTATGTAATGCATGACTTGTCACCAGGAATTGAAAATAAAACCGTAAATATATGAATAATTACCACACAAAACATTTTCTGATAGTGATTTATTGATACAAGTGGCGCGTGCTGGCAGTCAACCATGTAACCTCTCACTCTCACTCTGAGCCATTCAGTGTGATTGTTTATATATATAGCTAGTGAGCTAAGCTGTAGCATCAGCAATGTCTTTCAAAAGGAGACAACTCACAAATGTGGAAATTCTGGAGACTTTATAAAAATTCTGACAACTAGTCTGAGTATGAAAGTCAGGATCAGATTCTGATAGTGACAGGGAGGAGCTGGCCCCCAACCTTGTAGCCATTGAGAACCCTGAACAACTTGTCCACTGACGAAGTCCCAGGTCCCTTTTAAAGATGCTGGTGGTGATGGAGGCAGACAGACAGTGGATGAAGTACAGGAGTTTTGTGGTAGCTGGAAGACCGCCAGCCATTTCACCCCTCCTGGTCCTGCTGTTTGCTTTGATGAGTCCCAGTCTGGGATGCAACACCCCTTGCCATTTCCATCTGAGGCAGAGTGCTTCAAGTTGTTTCTGACAGAGGAGCTGGTGGGAGACACAGTAGAGGAGACCAAATACTATGCCTTGGAACTACAGGAGAAGAGAGAGCCAGCAGTGTGTGGGGGGGCAGTCAATATATTCCCTCCAAAAGGCACAGGTTTGGGGTCAAGTTCTTTGTTATGTGCGATGTGAAGACAGGATGTGTCCAGAACATTATAGTTTACCCAGGGTCCAACATTGAGGGGCTTGGGGTGTCCTGTTCCGTGGTGATGACCATGCTGGCTCCTCATCTCAGCAAGGGACACACTTTGTATGTGGACAATTGTTACAGCAGTCCCACACTCTTCCAGCATCTGCTCTTCAACACAGGGGCCTGTGGCACAGTCAGGTCGAACAGGAAGGGAATGCCAGCATTCGGATGCAGGAAGATGCAGAGAGGGGAGGTGGAGTTCAAGGAGATCTGACAACAGCTGGCAGTAAAGTGACAAGATATTTTTCCATCTGATTGACACTGCTGCCCTCCATGGGCACATAGTTCACCGTCAACTAACAGGTGAGATGATTACTGAACACGGTATTTTTGTAATTGGATTTACAGTTCACATGCAAATCATATACAGTACCATTATGCAATTATAGTGACAATATCTCACCCACCTACCCACTGCATCATCATCCTCTCCCTTCCCTCATCCCCCCACTCCCTCATAGATAAAGTAATTACCTACCAAAAGTACAGAGAGATCCTTATGAGAGAGCTGCTGGAGGAGCACCACACCCCTCGGCGCCCATCCAATAGCAGCACTGTAGAAACTATTACACTCAACGGAACGACTTGATTAGTGTAGTGTCAACAGCGCAGCCACTGCCAGCTAGCCTACAAAGTCAACAACGCAGCCACTGCCAGCTAGCCTACTTCAGCAGTACTGTATCATTTTAATCATTTTAGTCAATAAGATTCTTGCTACGTAAGCTTAACTTTCTGAACATTCGAGACGTGTAGTCCACTTGTCATTCCAATCTCCTTTGCATTAGCGTAGCCTCTTCTGTAGCCTGTCAACTATGTGTCTGTCTATCCCTGTTCTCTCCTCTCTGCACAGACCATACAAGCGCTCCACACCACGTGGCCGCGGCCACCCTAATCTGGTGGTCCCAGCGCGCACGACCAACGTGGAGTTCCAGGTCTCCAGTAGCCTCTGGAACTGCCGATCTGCGGTCAACAAGGCAGAGTTCATCTCAGCCTATGCTTCCCTCCAGTCCCTCGACTTCTTGGCACTGACGGAAACATGGATCACCACAGACAACACTGCTACTCCTACTGCTCTCTCTTCATCCGCCCACGTGTTCTCGCACACCCCGAGAGCTTCTGGTCAGCGGGGTGGTGGCACCGGGATCCTCATCTCTCCCAAGTGGTCATTCTCTCTTTCTCCCCTTACCCATCTGTCTATCGCCTCCTTTGAATTCCATGCTGTCACAGTTACCAGCCCTTTCAAGCTTAACATCCTTATCATTTATCGCCCTCCAGGTTCCCTCGGAGAGTTCATCAATGAGCTTGATGCCTTGATAAGCTCCTTTCCTGAGGACGGCTCACCTCTCACAGTTCTGGGCGACTTTAACCTCCCCACGTCTACCTTTGACTCATTCCTCTCTGCCTCCTTTCCACTCCTCTCCTCTTTTGACCTCACCCTCTCACCTTCCCCCCCTACTCACAAGGCAGGCAATACGCTCGACCTCATCTTTACTAGATGCTGTTCTTCCACTAACCTCATTGCAACTCCCCTCCAAGTCTCCGACCACTACCTTGTATCCTTTTCCCTCTCGCTCTCATCCAACACTTCCCACACTGCCCCTACTCGGATGGTATCGCGCCGTCCCAATCTTCGCTCTCTCTCCCCCGCTACTCTCTCCTCTTCCATCCTATCATCTCTTCCCTCTGCTCAAACCTTCTCCAACCTATCTCCTGATTCTGCCTCCTCAACCCTCCTCTCCTCCCTTTCTGCATCCTTTGACTCTCTATGTCCCCTATCCTCCAGGCCGGCTCGGTCCTCCCCTCCCACTCCGTGGCTCGACGACTCATTGCGAGCTCACAGAACAGGGCTCCGGGCAGCCGAGCGGAAATGGAGGAAAACTCGCCTCCCTGCGGACCTGGCATCCTTTCACTCCCTCCTCTCTACATTTTCCTCCTCTGTCTCTGCTGCTAAAGCCACTTTCTACCACTCTAAATTCCAAGCATCTGCCTCTAACCCTAGGAAGCTCTTTGCCACCTTCTCCTCCCTCCTGAATCCTCCTCCCCCCCCCCCCCCCTCCTCCCTCTCTGCAGATGACTTCGTCAACCATTTTGAAAAGAAGGTCGACGACATCCGATACTCGTTTGCTAAGTCAAACGACACCGCTGGTTCTGCTCACACTGCCCTACCCTGTGCTCTGACCTCTTTCTCCCCTCTCTCTCCAGATGAAATCTCGCGTCTTGTGACGGCCGGCCGCCCAACAACCTGCCCGCTTGACCCTATCCCCTCCTCTCTTCTCCAGACCATTTCCGGAGACCTTCTCCCTTACCTCACCTCGCTCATCAACTCAGCCCTGACCGCTGGCTACGTCCCTTCCGTCTTCAAGAGAGCGAGAGTTGCACCGCTTCTGAAAAAACCTACACTCGATCCCTCCGATGTCAACAACTACAGACCAGTATCCCTTCTTTCTTTTCTCTCCAAAACTCTTGAACGTGCCGTCCTTGGCCAGCTCTCCCGCTATCTCTCTCAGAATGACCTTCTTGATCCAAATCAGTCAGGTTTCAAGACTAGTCAATCAACTGAGACTGCTCTTCTCTGTATCACGGAGGCGCTCAGCACTGCTAAAGCTAACTCTCTCTCCTCTGCTCTCATCCTTCTACACCTATCGGCTGCCTTCGATACTGTGAACCATCAGATCCTCCTCTCCACCCTCTCCGAGTTGGGCATCTCCGGCGCGGCCCACGCTTGGATTGCGTCCTACCTGACAGGTCGCTCCTACCAGGTGGCGTGGCGAGAATCTGTCTCCTCACCACGCGCTCTCACCACTGGTGTCCCCCAGGGCTCTGTTCTAGGCCCTCTCCTATTCTCGCTATACACCAAGTCACTTGGCTCTGTCATAACCTCACATGGTCTCTCCTATCATTGCTATGCAGACGACACACAATTAATCTTCTCCTTTCCCCTTCTGATGACCAGGTGGCGAATCGCATCTCTGCATGTCTGGCAGACATATCAGTGTGGATGACGGATCACCACCTCAAGCTGAACCTCGGCAAGATGGAGCTGCTCTTCCTCCCGGGGAAGGACTGCCCGTTCCATGATCTCGCCATCACGGTTGACAACTCCATTGTGTCCTCCTCCCAGAGCGCTAAGAACCTTGGCGTGATCCTGGACAACACCCTGTCGTTCTCAACTAACATCAAGGCGGTGGCCCGTTCCTGTAGGTTCATGCTCTACAACATCTGCAGAGTACGACCCTGCCTCACACAGGAAGCGGCGCAGGTCCTAATCCAGGCACTTGTCATCTCCCGTCTGGATTACTGCAACTCGCTGTTGGCTGGGCTCCCTGCCTGTGCCATTAAACCCCTACAACTCATCCAGAGCGCCGCAGCCCGTCTGGTGTTCAACCTTCCCAAGTTCTCTCACGTCACCCCGCTCCTCCGCTCTCTCCACTGGCTTCCAGTTGAAGCTCGCATCCGCTACAAGACCATGGTGCTTGCCTACGGAGCTGTGAGGGGAACGGCACCTCAGTACCTCCAGGCTCTGATCAGGCCCTACACCCAAACAAGGGCACTGCGTTCATCCACCTCTGGCCTGCTCGCCTCCCTACCACTGAGGAAGTACAGTTCCCGCTCAGCCCAGTCAAAACTGTTCGCTGCTCTGGCCCCCCAATGGTGGAACAAACTCCCTCACGACGCCAGGACAGCGGAGTCAATCTCCACCTTCCGGAGACACCTGAAACCCCACCTCTTTAAGGAATACCTAGGATAGGATAAAGTAATCCTTCTACCCCCCCCCTCTTAAAAGATTTAGATGCACTATTGTAAAGTGGCTGTTCCACTGGATGTCATAAGGTGAATGCACCAATTTGTAAGTCGCTCTGGATAAGAGTGTCTGCTAAATGACTTAAATGTAAATGTAATGTACTATACCATGATACTGTGCCATGATACTATGCCATGATTCTATGCCATGATACTAAACTATGCCATGATACTATGCCATGACACTATGCCATGATACTATGCCATGATACTATGCCATGATACTATACTATGCCATGATACTAAACTATGCCATGATACTATGCCATGACACTATGCCATGATACTATGCCATGATACTATACTATGCCATGATACTATGCCATGATACTATACTATGCCATGACACTATGCCATGATACTATACCATGATACTATGCCATGATACTATACTATGCCATGATACTAAACTATGCCATGATACTATGCCATGACACTATGCCATGATACTATGCCATGATACTATACTATGCCATGATACTATAACATTATACTATACTATGCCATGACACTATGCCATGATACTATACCATGATACTATGCCATGATACTATGCCATGATACTATACTATGCCATGATACTATGCCATGATACTATGCCATGATACTATACTATGCCATGATACTATAACATTATACTATGCCATGATACAATACTATGCCAAAATACTATACTATGCAATGATACTATACTATGCCATGATACTATGCCATGATACTATACTATGCCATGATACTATGCCATGATTCTATGCCATGATACAATACTATGCCATAATACTATACTATGCCAAGATACTATGCCATGATACTATACTATGCCACGATACTATGCCATGATACAATACTATGCCATGATACTATACTATGCCAAGATACTATGCCATGATACTATACTATGCCACGATACTATGCCATGATACAATACTATGCCATAATACTATACTATGCCAAGATACTATGCCATGATACTATACTATGCCACGATACTATGCCATGATACAATACTATGCCATGATACTATGCCATGATTTTTATTTTATTTTTTATTTCACCTTTATTTAACCAGGTAGGCTAGTTGAGAACAGGTTCTCATTTGCAACTGCGACCTGGCCAAGATAAAGCATAGCAGTGTGAACAGACAACACAGAGTTACACATGGAGTAAACAATTAACAAGTCAATAACACAGAGAAAAAAAGGGGAGTCTATATACAATGTGTGCAAAAGGCATGAGGAGGTAGGCGAATAATTACAATATTGCAGATTAACACTGGAGTGATAAATGATCATGTACAGGTAGAGATATTGGTGTGCAAAAGAGCAGAAAAGTAAATAAATAAAAACTGTGGGGATGAGGTAGGTGAAAATGGGTGTGCTATTTACCAATAGATTATGTACAGCTGCAGCGATCGGTTAGCTGCTCAGCTAGCTGATGTTTGAAGTTGGTGAGGGAGATAAAAGTCTCCAACTTCAGCGATTTTTGCAAATCGTTCCAGTCACAGGCAGCAGAGTACTGGAATGAAAGGCGGCCGAATGAGGTGTTGGCTTTAGGGATGATAAATGAGATACACCTGCTGGAGTGCGTGCTACGGATGGGTGTTGCCATCGTGACCAGTGAGCTGAGATAAGGCGGAGCTTTGCCTAGAATGGCCTTGTAGATGACCTGAAGCCAGTGGGTCTGGCGACGAATATGTAGCGAGGGCCAGCCGACTAGAGCATACAAGTCGCAGTGGTGGGTAGTATAAGGTGCTTTAGTGACAAAACGGATGGCACTGTGATAAACTGCATCCAGTTTGCTGAGTAGAGTGTTGGAAGCAATTTTGTAGATGATGTCGCCGAAGTCGAGGATCGGTAGGATAGTCAGTTTTACTAGGGTAAGCTTGGCAGCGTGAGTGAAGGAGGCTTTGTTGCGGAATAGAAAGCCGATTCTTGATTTGATTTTCGATCGGAGATGTTTGATATGGGTCTGGAAGGAGAGTTTGCAGTCTAGCCAGACACCTAGGTACTTATAGGTGTCCACATATTCAAGGTCGGAGCCATCCAGTGTGGTGATGCTAGTAGGGCATGCGGGTGCAGGCAGCGATCGGTTGAAAAGCATGCATTTGGTTTTACTAGCGTTTAAGAGCAGTTGGAGGCCACGGAAGGAGTGTTGTATGGCATTGAAGCTCGATTGGAGGTTAGATAGCACAGTGTCCAATGACGGGCCGAGGGTGTATACAATGGTGTCGTCTGCGTAGAGGTGGATCAGGGATGCTATGCTAAATAGGCCAAATAAAAACAAACCATGGTCATGTTTTTTTATTCATTTAACTAACAAATTATTATTTACAATGACTGCCTACACCAGCCAAACTCGGATGACGCTAGGCCAATTGTGCACCGCCCTATGGGACTCCCAACAGCTGGTTGTGATACAGCCTAGATTCGAACCAGGGTGTCTGTAGTGACGCCTCTAACACTAAGATGCAGTGCCGTAGACCGCTGCGCCACTTGGGAGTCATAAGGTCAGGGTAGCTTCAAAATACAACACAAGCTAATACTTCTCAGATGCAATTAGCATTGTTTTACAGAGCTTTACAGATAATGTAGCTAGCTACATAAGCACAATTGAATATAACACCATAAAGGTTATGAAATGAGTAACATTACCTCACATGTCCGCGGTTATAAGGAATATACACAAAAATATATATATTTTTTTTTTCACCTTTATTTAACCAGGTATGCAAGTTGAGAACAAGTTCTCATTTACAATCGCGACCTGGCCAAGATAAAGCAAAGCAGTTTGACAGATACAACAACACAGAGTTACACATGGAGTAAAACAAACAAAATAAAGTCAATAATACAGTATAAACAAGTTTATATACAATGTGAGCAAATGAGGTGAGAAGGGAGGTAAAGACAAAAAAGGCCATGGTGGCAAAGTAAATACAATATAGCAAGTAAAACACTGGATTGGTAGTTTTGCAATGGAAGAATGTGCAAAGTAGAAATAAAAATAATGGGGTGCAAAGGAGCAAAATAAATAAATAAATTAAATACAGTTGGGAAAGAGGTAGTTGTTTGGGCTAAATTATAGGTATATTATAAATATATTATGCTCCATACACACAGTGAGCTACAGTAGAAACAACATACAGAAACTATTATAACGTAATAAGGCAGGTACTTTGATAGAAACGCAACAGATGGAAAATATGAACACGTGTGTGTGCAGATCCTGTTCTGATGGGAGATGCACAAATGTCTGCAGACTTGAACTGCACAAACAATTGGGAAGTGCTTGGGGAATTTATTCTGGGTCCGAAATGTCTGAAAAATTAATGGTCCGGAAAAGTAAAAATTACAATTTTTATGTGAATGAATGAGGCGGAACACACCTCAATTCAAACTGTTCTTAGAAAATAAAAACTTGTGCGAAAATAATTTGAAATTGAAGTTGAAACAGCTTATAAATAAAAACAGGCTAAGAGCCTTGGTTTGAGGGCAGCGCGGATTAAATGTACTGTTGCGTAACAATCACATTCTGGAATGGAAAGAACGTTCTAACATCACGTGCATAAATAACTCACGCTGGGGCAACCATTAGATATTTGGAACTCACACATGAAAGGGTTAATGCTAGTTAGTGCTAGTTTGACCACCAGAGGGCATCTTTGAGAAGCATTTGACAGTTTTTACTCAATTATGTACTAAATAATTTATAACCTTTTTTTTGTAAGAACATAGTATATGGGATTGATTTTAAGAAATGTAGCTTAATTAATTTGATTAACATTATGGTGTTTCTATTCCAAGAAAAACAAAAAACTAAACCCTCAGGGTTTCCCGTTAGGAAAATATGGCGATGTACTAAAACGTAAGAAGATTCTTAAGAGAAAAAAATAAGTTCATAAGATAGTTCTTAAGTGCAATTCCTCAACAACATCTTAAGATTTAATGATTTTCTCACAAACTTCTCAAACAACTTACAAATCTTCTTAAAGATAAGCCACTTTTTTCAATTTTAGCCTAAAATGACATACCCAAATCTAACTGCCTGTAGCTCAGGCCCTGAAGCAAGGATATGCATATTCTTGGTACCATTTGAAAGGAAACACTTTGAAGTTTATGGAAATGTGAAAGGAATGTAGGAGAATATAACAAAATAGATCTGGTAAAAAATTCTACAAAGAAAAACCAACTGTTCTTTTGTATTATTTTGTACCATCATCTTTGAAATGCAAGAGAAAGACCATAATGTATTATTCCAGCCCAGGAGCAATTTAGATTTTGGCCACTAGATGGCATCAGTGTATGTGCAACATTCTAGACTGATCCAATGAACCATTGCATTTCTGTTCAAAATGTTGTATCAAGACTACCCAAATGTATCTAATTTGTTTATTAGTAACTTTTCATGTTCAAAATTGTGCAACAATAACATGGTATTATTTCACTGTAATAGCTACTGTAAATTGGACAGTGCAGTTAGATTAACAATAATTTAAGCTTTCTGCCAATAACAGATATGTCTGTCCTGGGAAATGTTATTTTTACATACAACCTCATGCTAATCGCATTATCCTATGTTAGCTCAACTGTCCCGTGGAAGGGACACCAATCCCGAAGAATATTTAAGATGTTTGTTGTTAGGCTTTGTGAATCTTGGCCCAGAAGGCTCAAGCCTTTCAGGGTTGTCACTAGTTACCACCATAGAAATAAGAATGAATAGAACTGGGGTCCCCATTCAAGTCAATGATGCCATAATAGGTGGACTTGGGGCGATTGTGAGTGTACCCATATGTCTGTCGCTTGACAGATAACCACCGGCTTGGACAGGGAAGATGCAACCTCCAGTGCCCCTGACCAGCAGCCTTTTGCAGTGCCAAGTGACTCAGAAGGGGGTGAGTAAATAAGACCAGATATTCAAGGTATTTGCTATTTTCTGTTATTATAGGAGAATATAAATGTATCGCTACAGCACATATATAAATCAGTATATCAACAGTTAATGAGTTTTATTTAGTAAAAGTCCCAGCATACAACATTTGACAAATACATTTGAATTATACTTTTTTTCTCAGAGTTCATGCAATATTTCAATCCAATCCAAATAAAATGTTATTGGTTGCGTACACAATAATAATAAAACTAATAATACATGGGACTTATATGGAGCTTTTCAAGGACCCAAAGTTGCTTTACAATTATATAAATAAAAAACGGAAAAAAACAAAACAGACTAAACAAGACATGAATAAAAGAGATGTGGGCTGAAAGAAGGGAACGAGTGTGAGGTATCAGTCTATGGGGAGGGGGATGGTTGGGATCTCGATATGAACCCAGTTTGGTATAACCCAGTTGGAAATTCCAGATACCCTGGAGAAGGACTTGTCGCCGAAGCACTGGAGCTTCAACCTGGGGATGACAAGATGGCCCACTGTGGCAGAACTGATTGTGTTGTGGGTTGGTTGGGGAGAAGAAGGTCTGAGAGATAAGGTGGTGAAGGGCTTTGTAGATCAAATCAATTTTTTTTGTCACATCCACATGTTTAGCAGATGTTATTGCGGGTGTAGCGAAATGCTTGTGTTTCAAGCTCCAACAGTGCAGTAATATCTAACAATTCACAACAATACACACAATCTAAAAGTAAAATAATGGAATTAAGGAATATATAAATATTAGGATGAGCAATGTCTGAGTGGCATATACTAAATACAGTATATACATATGAGATGAGTAAAGCAAAAATATGTAAACATTTATTAAAGTGACTAGTGTTCCATTTCATTACAGTACAACGGTTTGATTTGTTTGATCGTAGCTAGCTACTTAGCTAGCTACATAGCCGTCTTTGTATCAAAGATAATTGTGTAGTCTAGAGCGATTTTCTAGGTTCGCTAGCCAGCTATTGTCGTTCTTTTAACGCAACGTAACGTAAACAACACTGCTAGCTAGCCAGCTAGCCCCCGAATAGCAACACTGCAGAAACTATTACACTCAACGGAACGACTTGATTAGTGTAGTGTCAACAACGCACCCACTGCCAGCTGGCCTACTTCAGCAGTACTGTATCATTTTAATCATTTTAGTCAATAAGATTCTTGCTACGTAGCTTAACTTTCTGAACATTCGAGACGTGTAGTGCACTTGTCATTCCAATCTCCTTTGCATTAGCGTAGCCTCTTCTGTAGCCTGTCAACTATGTGTCTGTTTATCCCTGTTCTCTCCTCTCTGCACAGACCATACAAACGCTCCTCACCGCGTGGCCGCGGCCACCCTACTCTGGTGGTCCCAGCGCGCACGACCCACGTGGAGTTCCAGGTCTCCGGTAGCCTCTGGAACTGCCAATCTGCGGTCAACAAGGCAGAGTTCATCTCAGCCTATGCCTCCCTCCAGTCCCTCGACTTCTTGGCACTGACGGAAACATGGATCACCACAGACAACACTGCTACTCCTACTGCTCTCTCTTCGTCCGCCCACGTGTTCTCGCACACCCCGAGAGCGTCTGGTCAGCGGGGTGGTGGCACCGGGATCCTCATCTCTCCCAAGTGGTCATTCTCTCTTTCTCCCCTTACCCATCTGTCTATCGCCTCCTTTGAATTCCATGCTGTCACAGTTAATAGCCCTTTCAAGCTTAACATCCTTATCATTTATCGCCCTCCAGGTTCCCTCGGAGAGTTCATCAATGAGCTTGATGCCTTGATAAGCTCCTTTCCTGAGGACGGCTCACCTCTCACAGTTCTGGGCGACTTTAACCTCCCCACGTCTACCTTTGACTCTTTCCTCTCTGCCTCCTTCTTTCCACTCCTCTCCTCTTTTGACCTCACCCTCTCACCTTCCCCCCCTACTCACAAGGCAGGCAATACGCTCGACCTCATCTTTACTAGATGCTGTTCTTCCACTAACCTCATTGCAACTCCCCTCCAAGTCTCCGACCACTGCCTTGTATCCTTTTCCCTCTCAATCTCATCCAACACCTCCCACACTGCCCCTACTCGGATGGTATCACGCCGTCCCAACCTTCGCTCTCTCTCCCCCGCTACTCTCTCCTCTTCCATCCTATCATCTCTTCCCTCTGCTCAAACCTTCTCCCACCTATCTCCTGATTCTGCCTCCTCAACCCTCCTCTCCTCCCTCTCTGCATCCCTTGACTCTCTATGTCCCCTATCCTCCAGGCCGGCTCGGTCCTCCCCTCCCGCTCCGTGGCTCGATGACTCATTGCGAGCTCACAGAACAGGGCTCCGGGCAGCCGAGCGGAAATGGAGGAAAACTCGCCTCCCTGCGGACCTGGCATCCTTTCACTCCCTCCTCTCTACATTTTCCTCCTCTGTCTCTGCTGCTAAAGCCACTTTCTACCACGCTAAATTCCAAGCATCTGCCTCTAACCCTAGGAAGCTCTTTGCCACCTTCTCCTCCCTCCTGAATCCTCCTCCCCCTCCCCCCTCCTCCCTCTCTGCAGATGACTTCGTCAACCATTTTGAAAAGAAGGTCGACGACATCCGATCCTCGTTTGCTAAGTCAAACGACACCGCTGGTTCTGCTCACACTGCCCTACCCTGTGCTCTGACCTCTTTCTCCCCTCTCTCCAGATGAAATCTCGCGTCTTGTGACGGCCGGCCGCCCAACAACCTGCCCGCTTGACCCTATCCCCTCCTCTCTTCTCCAGACCATTTCCGGAGACCTTCTCCCTTACCTCACCTCGCTCATCAACTCATCCCTGACCGCTGGCTACGTCCCTTCCGTCTTCAAGAGAGCGAGAGTTGCACCCCTTCTGAAAAAACCTACACTCGATCCCTCCGATGTCAACAATTACAGACCAGTATCCCTTCTTTCTTTTCTCTCCAAAACTCTTGAACGTGCCGTCCTTGGCCAGCTCTCCCGCTATCTCTCTCTGAATGACCTTCTTGATCCAAATCAGTCAGGTTTCAAGACTAGTCATTCAACTGAGACTGCTCTCCTCTGTATCACGGAGGCGCTCCGCACTGCTAAAGCTAACTCTCTCTCCTCTGCTCTCATCCTTCTAGATCTATCGGCTGCCTTCGATACTGTGAACCATCAGATCCTCCTCTCCACCCTCTCCGAGTTGGGCATCTCCGGCGCGGCCCACGCTTGGATTGCGTCCTACCTGAAAGGTCGCTCCTACCAGGTGGCGTGGCGAGAATCTGTCTCCTCACCACGCGCTCTCACCACTGGTGTCCCCCAGGGCTCTGTTCTTGGCCCTCTCCTATTCTCGCTATACACCAAGTCACTTGGCTCTGTCATAACCTCACATGGTCTCTCTTATCATTGCTATGCAGACGACACACAATTAATCTTCTCCTTTCCCCCTTCTGATGACCAGGTGGCGAATCGCATCTCTGCATGTCTGGCAGACATATCAGTGTGGATGACGGATCACCACCTCAAGCTGAACCTCGGCAAGACGGAGCTGCTCTTCCTCCCGGGGAAGGACTGCCCGTTCCATGATCTCGCCATCACGGTTGACAACTCCATTGTGTCCTCCTCCCAGAGCGCCAAGAACCTTGGCGTGATCCTGGACAACACCCTGTCGTTCTCAACCAACATCAAGGCGGTGGCCCGTTCCTGTAGGTTCATGCTCTACAACATCCGCAGAGTACGACCCTGCCTCACACAGGAAGCGGCGCAGGTCCTAATCCAGGCACTTGTCATCTCCCGTCTGGATTACTGCAACTCGCTGTTGGCTGGGCTCCCTGCCTGTGCCATTAAACCCCTTCAACTCATCCAGAACGCCGCAGCCCGTCTGGTGTTCAACCTTCCCAAGTTCTCTCACGTCACCCCGCTCCTCCGTTCTCTCCACTGGCTTCCAGTTGAAGCTCGCATCCGCTACAAGACCATGCTGCTTGCCTACGGAGCTGTGATGGGAACGGCACCTCAGTACCTCCAGGCTCTGATCAGGCCCTACACCCAAACAAGGGCACTGCGTTCATCCACCTCTGGCCTGCTCGCCTCCCTACCACTGAGGAAGTACAGCTCCCGCTCAGCCCAGTCAAAACTGTTCGCTGCCCTGGCCCCCCAATGGTGGAACAAACTCCCTCACGACGCCAGGACAGCGGAGTCAATCACCACCTTCCGGAGACACCTGAATCCCCACCTCTTTAAGGAATACCTAGGATAGGATAAGTAATCCCTCTCACCCCCCCCCCCTTAAGTTTTAGATGCACTATTGTTAAGTGACTGTCCCACTGGATGTCATAAGGTGAATGCACCAATTTGTAAGTCGCTCTGGATAAGAGCGTCTGCTAAATGACTTAAATGTAAATGTAATGTAAAGTGGCCAGTGATTTCAAGTCTATGTATATGGGGCAGCAGCCTCTAAGGTGCAGGGTTACTGAACCGGGTGGAAGCCGCCTGGTGATGGCTTTTTAACAGTCTGATAGCCTTGGGATAGAAACAATTTTTCAGTTTCTCAGTCCCAGCTTTGATGCACCTGTACAGACCTCGCCTTCTGGATGATAACGGGGTGAACAGGTAGTGGCTCGGGTGGTTGTTGTCTTTGATATTTTTGGCCTTCCTGTGACGTCGGGTGCTGCAGGTGTCCTGGAGGGCAGGTAGTTTGCCCTCGATTATGCATTTGGCAGACTGGAGAGCACTGCGGTTGATGGCGGTGCAGTTGCCTTACCAGACGGTGATACAGCCAGACAGGATGCTCTCAAGTGTTCATCTGTAAAAGTTTGTGAGGGTTTTAGAGGACAGGCCAAATTTATTCAGCCTGCTGAGGTTGAAGAGGCTCTGTTGCGACTTCTTCACCACACTGTGTGGGTGGACCATTTCAGATCGTCAGTGATGTGTACGCTGAGGAACTTGAAGCTTTCCACCTGCTCCACTGCGGTCCCGTCGATGTGGATAGGGGTGTGCTCTATCTATCTATCTATCTATCTATCTATCTATCTATCTATCTATCTATCTATCTATCTATCTATCTATCTATCTATCTCCAGAAGTCCACAACCAACTTCTTTGTTTTGTTGACATTGAGTGAGAGGTCATTTTCCTGGTACCACACTCCCAGGTCCCTCACCTCCTCTCTGTAGGCTGTCTCGTTATTGTTGGTAATCAGGCCTACTACTGTTGTGTTGTCTGCAAACTTGATGACTGAGTTGGAGGTGTGTGTGGCCATGCAGTCATGGGTGAACAGGGAATACAGGAGGGAGCTGAGGATGAGAGTTGAGGATCATCGAAGTTGAAGTGTTGTTTCCTACCTTCACAACCTGGGACGGCCCGTCAGGAAGTGCAGGATCCAGTTGCACAGGGCGGGGTTCAGACCCAGGGACCCGAGCTTAACCTTTTAACACGTAAGTTATAAATATTAATAACGGCCCTTACAGCGTGAGTTCTTTTAGCACGCGGTACCAGAATTCAATGCTGCGGTTCTAGAATTTGATTGTTGCATTTTGTCAGTGCAGTAATCTACAAAACACATTGTATCAATATCCCAATGTCTGCTTCATATGAGGCTTTATAAAACTTTCTTCCTATAGTAGTAGCAGTGAGAATCTATAGTATTATTGATAATTGTATAATTATTATTATCATCTATATTACATTTGTTATTATCTGAAAGAGGCTTTTCTATTAGCTTGCCTGCGGGGCTGCAAGTGTGAGATAGGGCGGGAAACCTGAGGCGCCAAATCCGGTGTATTTGATACAATAGTGGCATACAAAAAGTGAGAGCGTGGTATGAGCATATATTACATATGCTGACCATTGCTAAGGCCGGAAAAGGCTGGCATCCTAAATACTTTTTCTTCATTTAAAAAAAATGAATTTAATTGATTCTCCCCTGGAAAAACGAGACTATAGGGGTGGCTACATTTCATCACCATGTCAACATATTATCACCACTGGACATGTAGCCTACAGATGCCTGCCTCGTCACCAAGCGAGGAAGATATTTCTCATCGAATGCGGTGAGTATTATGGTTTGGATAGGTTTTAGCCTGGTCGAGGCGGAGGACAATGAGAACAGGGTGGTGGACAAAGCCATGGTACCAACAAAGTGAGGTAGTTTGTGCAGGCCTTCAGCTATATTGTATGCAGAGAACGTGGCGTGAGTGAAGCGAGGTTGTAGATATAATGGGTTATCATAAAACAATGGAGCTAGACAGAATTATCTAGGTTTATGCTTTGGCGCCATCTGAATGTTACGTGGGTGGACCAGTTATTGCTCTCCTGGTTACATTTATATAAACTTCAAGTATTACTAACTATACAATACATTTCTAGTTTATTTTTATTTAGTTTATAAACTTCTCCTGTGTTTATTGATAAATCCCCCATCATAGTAATATTTCCTCCATCATACCCCCCCACGATACCTTCCCCGATTTCTAGTCAGAGATTTCTGATTTCCCAGTTGTTTTGAATGCGGCATTATAGTGAATTCGCATTCTGGGATTAGGGTGTTTTCACAAACGTAAACAAACATGACTGCCATCATAAAGAATGTAGTTGCTGTTAGCTTAGTTGACACACATTTATTTTCTAAACAACATTACATTAGTCTTTTCTTAACAAGTCTAGCTGTTAGGTTGCTAACTTATGTTTTGTTTTTTTGTCAGCGCAAACCTACTATTTAGACTGATTTATTGAATGAGTTTGGCTGTGGATGTGTTCCATGTGATGCTTGGATGATGAAGTTAGCATTTATCTTTTACAATAAAAGGTCAAATTGAGGAATAAAGTTCAAGACTTACTTTCCATCAGTACAAAATAATATTTAGATGCTTTTCAGACAACAATGGTTTTTAGACGCGTTTGTTGTGTCATACCTTCCAATCACATATTTGAGTTCATACGCTGCAGGGACTACTCAACAATGATCACAAATACGTGATAGTACGCGTCAAAGGATTAACCTCATCTTTATCAAATTATCCATAAAGGGACCACTCTGAACAGAATACTTTTTACTCCACTTACGTACATCTACGTGTGGGTGTGCAGGTTGTATATTATTATTATTTTTCTATTCCTACTTCATCAGATCATTACAATAACCCATTATACTCAATATTATGTTACTTTATCTCTCGTAACCCATTATACATTTGTGTTACATCACAAATTCCTCATCTAGACTCGTGTTCTATTCATACAGGGGTTTAGATATTTACACTAGCTCTATTTAACAGCATATGCGGAAATAGTGCTCTCTTCTTTCATATCCCCATACATAATAACATTATACAGCAAACTCCACTGATGAGACATGTTATCCTCATTATTCACGAGATATGTTATCCTCTTTACTAACGAGACATATTATCCTCTGACTGTAGATCCAATGGTGGTGTTGGACTGACCCCTAGATTTAAATATGTATTTATTTCGGATCCCCAAGGCAGCAGCCACTCTTCCTAGATCCAAATTTCAAGCAGTTTATTATCCTAATGTCAAATTTAAATCATAATAGTAATAAGTTCAATCATTTATTATCCACATTACAATCAGCTCTTGTTATCCAAATATCAATCTTTCAGCTTATTATTCCATATCTCACAATCACACAACTTTCACAAAAACACTCGGTAATCTCCTCATTAACACGTGCATCGTCAATGATTATCTGTTGTTGTTACTTGCTATGCACAATATGTATCATCAACGGTTCACCCCGTACTCAAAAATACCTTGTGTTATCTTTTAGTGGTTGCAGACCACATAGACATTTATTCTAAATGCCTACAAACAGTTGTCAGCGGGGCTTTCCATGGTATCATTACGCTCACTCTCACTCTAGTCTTCTCATAAAACTAGTCAATAGCCTTCTCTCTATAAACCTATGTGTACCTTTTTATGCGTTACCTGCCTTGATTTTATTTTTTACAAATGTTTTTCTATTTATACAGATTCATTGAAATTGACTTACTGAAATCAGTTGCCGTGTCTCCTCCTGGGCAGCTCACAGTAAGGGTGTGGTCTGGGCGGGTCTCGTCCGCTTTTTGTCAGACAGGAATTTCCTCCATGCTTCATAAAATGTGCCACCAGTTTTCCTCGCACACCCCCACTGGATAGCTCCGCAGACCGAATCAATTATGCTGTTCGTTGACACCAATTGTTCATGGAAATTCACGCACAGGGACACTCAAAGTCAATCTTAAATTAATCATTGTTTATTTGTCAGCATGCAGGAGAGGTTCCAACCAACTCAATGCACCATAGTAAACATGTCAATCAGGAGCTCTGCCTGGGCAGTCTCAGCAGTTGTCTTATATACGGCTATACACAGCCAAGTTATATTTACATGATTCAGCTTATTTAATGAATCATTACCATTTTGTTTAATTTATGTGATCAACCAATGCTGGTTCATAACATGTGACAGACCAATACCTCACAAGGCTTCTCTCTAAGCTGATACCTTGAAACTGAGATGTCTTTTGTTCGTTCTCAAAACAAGGTCTGAGCATACTGCCAAATTGCAGATACTGTAAGGACCTATGCTGGAGATGAGAAACAAGTACAGGGAGTGAACATTTAATGAAACACGGACAGGAACAGAATTTGGACAGCAACTGGGCAGGAGAAAACAAAAACGACGATAATGCTGACACGGGGATCAAACTGAGGAATAGACAGATAAAGAAGCAATCAATAAAGTGGAGGAGTCCAGGTGATTCCAATGAGCGCTGATACGTATAATGGTAGTGACAGGTGTGCGTAATGAAGGGCAGCCTGTTGCCCTCGAGCGCCAGAGAGGAGCAGGCGTGACAGATACTGATATAAGTGAGGATTCGTTAAATCAGTCACTTGCATGAACACAGAAATGGGTTATTAGAACAGCCCATTAATAGAACACATAAATCAGTTATAAGAAAAACACAAACATCAAAATTCCCATTACATTAGCCTGTTATTTTTTTATTCCTTTGCTTTGTTCGTTTTCAAAAGACAATAGTTTTCCATTTCCACTAATTTAGTGCATGTCCCATGAGAATTCAAATGTGATAATGAAATTGAAAATACTTTTTATTATATCTATTGATGGTCTATGTGGTGCCCATTAACACAAAACAAAGGCTGACAGATATATGGATGGACACACACACACGCGATTTCCTGCAGACTGTTTCGTGTCAGATCTTTTGAAGGTTTGTCTCAAGCATGACCAGTCACACACGGGCCGAGGCGCCAACAGTAAATCACCCATCCATGTTCCCTCCAGACGTTCTGATGAGTTAGGAAACCGAAGAAATCTTCAATTACTGGATTCTCAGTCAAGCAGCAATGACCTTTTCACTTTACCAGACTGACAGGCTGCAGAGCATTGCTGATGAAACGCTCCACTGCCAAATTTCCTGAGACTCTGATTATAGAGTCAAATCCGCATCTAGAGATTGAAGTTTTTATCTTGAGCGAGGGTTAGCTTCCTTATGGCTCAGAGATGCTTAGATGCGTTTTTGAGGACAGATATTCTTGATCAATTCAGTTCTGTGGATTAGCCAGACTTGAAATGCAGCATTGGAAGTGATCAGGAGGAATCCACAGTTAACGTTGCTTATGAGGAAAACTTACACCTACAGGGTAGATACAACACACCTACAGTGCTGTAGGATGAGGTGATGTGTCACAGTTTTCAGCTTTGGGGACAAGATGGTAAAATGATTTAAGGACATAAGCAACCTAATACTAAGTACACAGTGTCCAATCCTCACAGTGTTGATGTGGGAAATAGAATGGCCTAGAAGAAGTGTCGACATTCCATCTGTGCATTTTCCATTACCATCACACTATCCCAGGTTCACCACTTACCTCGTAGGAAGACAGAATTGTCACGACCCATTCTACTGTATGTACAAACTAATGAACATTTAGGAACTGGGATCTGGATTTTCCCCCATCCTGAGGAACCCATTAAAGATTTCATTTTAGGGATAGCCCCCTTTTTTTCAATTTTCGCCTAAATGACAAACCCAAATCTAACTCCCTCTAGCTCAGGCCCTGAAGCAAGGATATGCATATTCTTGGTGCCATTTGAAAGGAAACACTTTGAAGTTTGTGGAAATGTGAATTGAATGTAGGATAAGCTAACACAATAGATCTGGTAGAAGAAAATACAAAGAAAAATAACAACCAGTGTTTTTCTACCACCATCTTTGAAATGCAACAGAAAGGTCCCACTTCCAGCCATCACTGGATGTAATTCGGATGGTGTCCACAAGATGGCAGCAGTGTATGTGCAAAGTTTCAGATGGATAACTTGAAGTTTAAGCGAGCGACATGACATTTAGTGTGAAGTCACCAGGTACATTTGGCCAAATTGTGAAGGAGCCATTTGCATTCATATGACATTTTTCTGCAAGAATATTGTGAAATCTGTATACTCCAGTATTAGTAGCCATATTATAAGTTCAACATTTGCAAAACAACCAGTTTTCATAACTGAATAATCTTCTACTTTTTGTCCAAATGGAAAAGGCATGCTGTCGCAAAAGGTTAGCGCCTACAATTTGCGACCGAGACAAGGTTTCTGGATACTCTTGTAAAGCCCAGCTCATTGGCTATCTAGCTAGCTGTTAGACCCTGATTGGTGCTTATTTGACAAAGATACAGTCGATTAAACGCCGCGTCATTGGCGTGTCATTAAGGCATCACTCTCTGACCAAATTTGGTGTCCTATAGTATATACGACACCCCTAATGATATAGTGAAGTCTGGTTACATTCTAGGATCTCTGTGGAATACATACGAACGTGAATTGACTGGTTGAAACAATGTTTAGGGATAGGCGTTCCGTTAATGGGACTGTTGTAAATCCTGCAGCGCCTTATGTCAACATCGCAAATTTTAGAGAAACAACAAATGTCAATACATATAAGGGTCTTATATATCGGCTGAAAGCTTAAATTCTTGTTTATATAACTGCACTGTCCAATTTACAGTAGCTATTGCCATGCTATTGTTTGAGGAGAAAAACACTTTTCTCACCGCGATAGGTTTGATAAATTCACCTCTGTAGGTGAAATGTGGACTTACATTCTGAAATCTTGCTCTGATTTATCATCCAAAGGGTCTCAGAGATAACATGAAGTGTCGTTTTGTTTGATAAAATCATTTTTAATCCTATAAAGGTCCATATAGCATGCACAATCGATTTTGTATTTCCACTCATTCAATTTCCAAAGACAGGAATCTGTGAAAATCTAACCCTAAGAAGTTATTTAAAGATCTAATACAGTCATTTTGATGTCAATATCTGTGATTGTTAACTGTGATTGTTTTCAATTAAAATGGTCAAAATAATAATAGCTTCTTAGCAAGAACTTTGCTAGGACTCTCTCAGAGTGGTCAGAGTGGTTAGGGGAACTAGCTTTTATAGGCAGAAAGGTTTAGAACACTTTCTTAATAGTCTATTAACTAATTTACCGCCTGGTGGTGTCACCTGTAATGATGGGGCGGTGAGTCGGAAGCAGGTGAAATGTTTTAATAAAACAACAAAACCAATAACATGGCACTAACATAAGGCAGAACGCCGATACACAAGAACAATACCAAGAGTGACATATAAAGGGGAGGAAATTATGAAGGTAATGGAGTCCAAGTGTGAATCATCACAATGATCATCATAATGATTCACAGGTGCGCGTAATGAGTGACAGGTGTGCGTAATGATGAATCCCAGGACCGGTGGTTAGCACTCTGGCAATGTCTTATGCAGGAGGGAAGGAGCATGAGCAGACTTGACATCACCAGGCAGACTAAAACTCCATTCCAACAAAACAGGCTGAAATTGAAGGTGATCCTTTCAAACAGCTCTTACACTAAAAGGGCATTATCATAATTTTCACAATTTCAAATAATTATTCCAACCTCATAATGTGGAAAATATATATAAAACATAAGACAATCACGTATTTTACTTCACTAGGCCTTTAACAGGGGTGTGCTGCTAATGTCAACCAACACACGTCTTTCACCCCGAGAGAGATCTGCTCTGGGCCACTGGGACAGCACAGAAAGAAAAACGGTTATGATTTCTAACTTTGGCTCGTTCACTATTGACTTTGTTGATTTCTTTCTTTGTTATGCTAATATTATATGCCCACTTAACACAGATGCCAGGCGCACCAACGTATCAGAGGAAACAGAGGACTGTCAGTGTGCATGTGCCCAGCCCGCCACAGGAGTCACTAGTGCGCGATGGGATAAGGACATCCCTGCCGGCCAAACCCTCCCCTAACCCGCACAACACTGGGCCAATTGTGTGCTGCCACATGGGTCTCCCGGTCAAGGCCGGCTGCGACAGAGCCTGGACTCAAACCCAGAATCTCTAGTTGCACAGCTAGCACTGCAATTCAGTGCCTTAGACCACTGCACCACTCGGGAGGCCCTGATCAGAGGATTTCTGAGAAGACACTGATATAGTGCTTTGTTTTGCACATGAAATGGTTCATATAAATTTGTGTATGGATGGAGAGATGATGTCAGTGAGTTTGGTTTGTGTCTGTTTCTCTTCTGCATACTGCATTTGATGAAGTTTGAATATTTATGGAGAATCAAGTTCAATTTTGAGTTCATATTCTGAGTGAGACACTATGTTTTTAAGATGCATTGTGTCTAGGGCTACGTGAACGTATTACCGCCACACAGGCGGTCACGAGTCAAAATGGCAGTCAAGTTCCACGTGACTGTTTAGTCATGGTAATTAGGCTTCTCCAAGCTCTGATGCTGTCGATGGTCATTAGTAGCCTTGCTAACTGCCTGGTACTCAGCACTCTACTGTCCCTCTAATCACTCTGACATCAATGCAAATGTCATCAAAAATCGAATCAAACACTTAATGAGAGCCCATGAGCTCATGTTGCGTGACATTTCTATAGGCTATGCAATTGCCTGAGTGATGGCCTCTATTAAAAAGAGGAGGATCCCATCAGCTTTGTATAGGCTAGGCCTACTATATTTATTTCTCAACTTTCCTAATATTAAACACATTGCTTATCTTTAAAACAGGGGTATAACCTTCCTGGCTGGCATGAAAATGAACCACGGGAAAAGTCTCTTCCATTTGCTATTTAAGTACATAGATTACATGGATTTTTTTCCCATGCCCCTGTTTCAAGACAGGTGTATGATAATGGTTCATTCTAAATCCAAACAAAATTCATACTTATATATTATTTAGTATATGTAAAGACAAGATTAAATCAATAATATTTTGATGGGTGACAATATTAGCCTATCACTTGTGAATGATATATTATCACTTGTGACTTTTTCAAATCATAGTTGCACACCTCATGTAGGCTAGCCAGACGGAAGCCACTTTTCAGTAAAAGGCACATGACAGCCCGCTTGGAGTTTGCCAAAAGGCACCTAAAGGACTCTAGGTCCATGAAAAACAAGATTCTCTGGTCTGATGAAACCAAGATAGAACTCTCTGGCCTGAATGCCAAGTGTAACATCTACAGGAAACCTGGCACCATCCCTACGGTGAAGCATGGTGGTGGCAGCATCGTGCTGTGGGGATGTTTTTCAGCGGCATGAACTGGGAAAGTAGTTAGGGTTGAGGGAAAGATAAACGGAGCAAAGTACAGAGAGATTCTTGATGAAAATCTGTTTCAGGACCTTCCAACAGGACAATGACCCTAAGCACACTGCCAAGACAACACAGGAGTGGCTTAGGGACAAGTCACTGAATGTCCTTGAGTGGCCCAGCCAGAGCCCGGACTTGAACCCCATCTAACTTCTCTGGAGAGATGTGAAAATAGCTGTGCAGCGACGCTCCCAATCCAACCTGACAGAGCTTGAGAGGATCTGCAGAAACTCCCCGAATACAGGTTTGCCAAGTTGTAGCGTCCTATCCAAGAAGACTCAAGGCTGTAGTCACTGCCAAAGGTCCTTCAACAAAGTACTGAGTAAAGTAAAATACTTATGTAAAAGTGATATTTAGTTGTTTTATTTTTAATACATTTGAAAAAATGTCAAAACACCTGTGTTTGCTTTGTCATTATGGTATTGTGTGGATATTGAACTGTATTGAAATTGATGTAAACTGTGTGGAGCAATGACATTACTCCATGCTAATTAGATTCAAGCGTATTCACGCCCAAGTGTGAGAAATCTCAAGGGATGAGAGTTGTTGTTGTGATCTTTCAAGTGGGAGTGTGTTGAGGGAGTGCCAGAGGAGGAGAGGCCTGTCAGATTCAGCATTTCTCTTTGAGCAAGTTACATTTTTAATAGGTTGCCTACTCCAGCACTGTCTGTCGTTTGGTTCAAGAAGTGGGTATGCATTCTGCTACTTCCTACTCAGTTCTTCTACTGTACACACTCACACACTCCATCGTCTTCAATCGTCTTCTTGTTGACCATTACTTTACACCATACAGTAGGTCAGCACTTCTGATCCTCTGCAGGGAGGGACGTTTATTAAAGGACGCTCAGTCGTTTGACAGTCTGCCTGTGTGTATGATGAAGTGGCTGTGTATGCGTCACACTGTGATCTGTGATGGGGCTTATCAGCAGCCAGCCACAGTACAGGCAGAGAGAGAACAGCTAGTGTTTCTATTATATCAGAGGGAGCAGCTAGTGTTTCTATTATAGTCCATCTATCAGAGGAGTGAACTCTGATTTGTCTCATCCCTGCCTCCTGTCTGTGTCTGATCATAATGAGGCCCTTAGGTGAATCATCCCATAGTCATCCAGGTCGGTCTGTCTGTCTGTCTGTCTGTCTGTCTGCACTCACTCCCAGGGGTTTTCCATTGATCACCACTCATCGCCGAGGCAAAGTGCAAACACAGTCAAATCATTAGTCAGTGTTGTGAAACAAAATCCTTTATCAGGGAAGATGGACTTGCCAGTGTTCAATGCCCAATAGAATGCCATTTTAATCATGCATAGACAAGACATTTGTTCTGTAAAGAAAGATGATTAAAGGACAACAACACTGCACTCCCAATGCGTGGTAAGTGGAGAGACTCTCTGCACCTTGTCTATGCAGTATTGCACCGGTGCACTGTATTATAATTGTGTAAGTTGAGGGTCTGAGTACAGGTGGATGTATTAGTCTCTGTAGGAGCAAGGACTGGATTTAGCAGGTTTAATGGTCAAACCACATTTACACCATCAGCCACCAGACAAGAACTGTCTGTCTCTTCCTCTATCAATGAAGCTTAACCCTACACTGTAACGGCAGATTTCGTCTGAAGAGGAGTAAGGATTGGACCAAGATGCAGCGTGGTAAGTGTTCATGACGATATTTTAGTAAGGACAAAATGAACACTCGAACAAAAACAGTAAACGATAACGTGAAATCTACAAAAAAACGAAACAGTACCTTGTGGCGACAAACACACACACGGAAACAAACACCCACAAACCAACAGTGAAACCCAGGCTACCTAAGTATGATTCTCAGAGACAACTAACGACACCTGCCTCTGATTGGGAACCATACTAGGCCAAAACAGAAACCAAAAACATAGACTGCCCACCCCAACTCACGCCCTGACCATACTAAATAAAGACAAAACAAAGGAAATAAAGGTCAGAACGTGACAGTATCCCCCCCCCCAAAGGTGAGGACTCCGGCCGCAAAACCTGAACCTATAGGGGAGGGCCTGGGTGGGCGTCTTTCCACGTTGGCAGCTCTGGCATGGGTCGTGGACCCCACTTCACCACAGTTTTTGTCCGCCTCCTCAACTGCCCCTGTGGCCTCTTATGAGCGGCGACCCTCGCCGCCAACCTCCGACTGGGGACCCTAGCCATGGGTCCCAAATGGACAGAGATTCCGGCAGCGCCGGACGGACAGGAGACTCCGGTAGCGCCGGACAGGCGGGAGACTCCGGCAGCTCCGGAGTGAAGGGCGATTCTGGCATCGCCTGGCCGACTGACAGCTCTGGAGGCTTCTGGCCGACTGGCGGCTCTGGCGGCTCCTGGCCGGCTGGCTGCTCTGGCGGCTCCTGGCCGGCTGGCGGCTCTGGCGGCTCCTGGCCGGCTGACGGCTCTGGCGGCTCCTGGCCGACTGGCGGCTCCGGCGGCCCAGGACAAACTGGCGGCTCCGGCGGCCCAGGACAGACGGGAGTCTCCGGCGGCCCAGGTCAGACGGGAGACTCTGGCGGCCCAGGACAGACGGGAGACTCTGGCGGCCCAGGACAGACGGGAGACTCTGGCGGCCCAGGACAGACGGGAGACTCTGGCGGCCCAGGACAGACGGGAGACTCTGGCGGCCCAGGACAGACGGGAGACTCTGGCGGCCCAGGACAGACGGGAGACTCTGGCGGCCCAGGACAGACGGGAGACTCTGGCGGCCCAGGACAGACGGGAGACTGTGGCGGCCCAGGACAGACGGGAGACTCTGGCGGCTCAGGACAGACGGCAGACTCTGGCGGCGCTGGAGAGGAGGAAGGCTCTGGCAGCGCTGGACAGGCGGGAGAACCTGTAGGCAGAAGACGGAGAGACAGCCTGGTGCGGGGAGGTGGCACTGGCTAGACCGGACCGTGCAAGTGCACTGGAGCTCTTCAGCACCGAGCCTGCCCAACCTCTCGGGCTTCCAGCCGCGCTGTCGTGCTGTCTCCTCATACCAGCGCCTTCGCTGCCTCCAGCTCTGCCTTGGAACGGCGATATTCCCCTGGCTGTACCCAGGGTCCTTTACCGTCCATAATCTCCTCCCAAGTCCAGGAGTCTTGTGTTCGCTGCTGCTGCTGCCCGTTACCACACCGCTTGGTCCTTTTGTGGTGGGTCTTTCTGTAAAGGAAGATTTCCTCTTCGTCTGAAGAGGAGTAAGGATCGGACCGAGATGCAGCGTGGTAAGTGTTCATGACGATATTTTAATAAAGACAAAATGAACACTCGAACAAAAACAATAAAAGATAACGTGAAACCGAAACAGTACCGTGTGGCGACAAACACACACACAGAAAACAAACACCCACAAACCAACAGTGAAACCCAGGCTACCTAAGTATGATTCTCAATCAGAGACAACTAACGACACCTGCCTCTGATTGAGAACCATACTAGGCCGAAACAGAAACCAAACATAGAAAAACAAACTTAGACTGCCTAACCCAACTCACATCCTGACCATACTAAATAAAGACAAAACAAAGGAAATAAAGGTCAGAAGGTGACATACACAATTAAAACATTAGCTAATAAGAAAACAGATAATTAGTTACCAGGTAAAGAAATAGGTGAAAACTGTTATTTCCTGTAACACAGAATCACCATATATCAGCAATGTGTCTAACTGCCATATAAATGAAATAATTACTCAGGAAATAATCCTACATATGCTTAAAGGGCTAAACGCAAGTGTTAATAGGACAGGATAGTCCCCAATGCAGCAGCTGTAGTGGAATATATGTACCAATGGCTGTAACGGAACAAATGGAATGGCATCAAACCATGTGCTTGAGGTATTTGATACCATTCCACTCATTTAAAAAAAAAATATTGAACCTGTATTTAACTAAGCAAGTCAGTTAAGAACAAATTCTTATTTTAAAATGACAGCCTACCACGGCCAAACCCTCTCCTGACCCGGACGACGCTGGGCCAAATGTGCGCAGATCTATGGAACTCCTGATCACGGCCAGGTTGTGATACAGCCCGGGATTGAACCAGGGTCTGTAGTGATGCCTCTAGCATTGAGATGCAGTGCCTTAGACCACTGTGCCACTCATTCCGCTCCACGAGCACTTCCTCCCCAATTAAGGAGCGGCCAACCTCCTGTTTTTAAATACAACTAAATATGCTTCTCTGCATCTCTGCTAAATTATGGTTTAAAGACTGAAAGGAATATGAGTCTTATTCAGCACATTTAGTAATGGCTTGATTTTCTACCAACCTTGCCAGCAGGCATGCCAGCTAAGAAAGTTTGGCAAACTATGTATCCTAACATGACCAATTGCCTGAAATGGCTTCTTGGTATCTAGTTATGAGGTTGGGAGATTGGGAACCTATCTGGGCTAGGCATTGCCCACTTCATAGAATTGCTAGGTAGCTAGTAGTATTACAGATATTTTTGTTATAAAAGTATATGTGTATATACACTGCTCAAAAAATAAAGGGAACACTAAAATAACACATCCTAGATCTGAATGAATTAAATATTCTTATTAAATACTTTTTTCTTTACATAGTTGAATGTGCTGACAACAAAATCACACAAATATTATCAATGGAAATCAAATTTATCAACCCATGGAGGTCTGGATTTGGAGTCACACTCAAAATTAAATTGGAAAACCACACTACAGCCTGATCCAACTTTGATATAATGTCCTTAAAACAAGTCTAAATGAGGCTCAGTAGTCTGTGTGGCCTCCACGTGCCTGTATGATCTCCCTACAATGCCTGGGCATGCTCCTGATGAGGTGGCGGATGGTCTCCTGAGGGATCTCTTCCCAGACCTGGACTAAAGCATCCGCCAACTCCTGGACAGTCTGTGGTGTAACATGGCGTTGGTGGATGGAGCGAGACATGATGTCCCAGATGTGCTCAATTGGATTCAGGTCTGGGGAACGGGCGGGCCAGTCCATAGCATCAATGCCTTCCTCTTACAGGAACTGCTGACACACTCCAGCCACATGAAGTCTATCATGGTCTTGCATTAGGAGGAACCCAGGGCCAACCGCACCAGCATATGGTCTCACAAGGGGTCTGAGGATCTCATCTCGGTACCTAATGCAGTCAGGCTACCTCTGGCGAGCACATGGAGGGCTGTGCGGCCCCCCAAAGAAATGCCACCCCACACCATGACTGACCCACCGCCAAACCGGTCATGCTGGAGGATGTTGCAGGCAGCAGAACGTTCTCCACGGCGTCTCCAGACTCGGTCACGTCTGTCACATGTGCTCAGGGTGAACCTGCTTTGATCTGTGAAGAGCACAGTGCGACAGTGGCGAATTTGCCGATCTTGGTGTTCTCTGGCAAATGCCAAACGTCCTGCACGGTGTTGGGCTGTAAGCACAACCCCCACCTGTGGACGTCGGGCCATCATACCACCTTCATGGAGTCTGTTTCTGACCGTTTGAGCAGACACATACACATTTGTGGCCTGCTGGAGGTCATTTTGCAGGGCTCTGGCAGTGCTCCTCCTGCTCCTCCTTGCACAAAGGCGGAGGTAGCGGTCCTGCTGCTGGGTTGTTGCCCTCCTACGGCCTCCTCCACGTCTCCTAATGTACTGGACTGTCTCCTGGTAGCACCTCCATGCTCTGGACAATACGCTGACAGAAACAGCAAACCTTCTTGCCACAGCTCGCATTGATGTGCCATCCTGGATGAGCTGCACTACCTGAGCCACTTGTGTGGGTTGTAGACTCCGTCTCATGCTACCACTAGAGTGAAAGCACCGCCAGTATTCAAAAGTGACCAAAACATCAGCCAGGAAGCATAGGAACTGAGAAGTGGTCTGTGGTCACCACCTGCAGAACCACTCATTTATTGGGGGTGTCTTGCTAATTGCCTATAATTCCCAGCTGTTGTCTATTCCATTTGCACAACAGCATGTGAAATGTATTGTCAATCAGTGTTGCTTCCTAAGTGGACAGTTTGATTTCACAGAAGTGTGATTGACTTGGAGTTACATTGTGTTGTTTAAGTGTTCCCTTTATTTTTTTGAGCAGTGTATATACTTTACTAGTCAAAAGTTTGGACATCTACTCATTCCAGGATTTTTCTTTATTTGGACTATTTTCTACATTGTAGCATAATAGTGAAAACATATGTTCAAAGTTGTCTTCAAGACAAAGGGTGGCTCCTTTGAATCCAATATATTTTGGTTACTATGTGATTCCATGTGTGTTATTTCATAGTTTTGATGTCTTCACTATTATTCTACAATGTAGAAAATAGTAAAAATAAAGAAAAATCCTGGAATTAATATTGCAGGTGTCCAAACTTTTGACTGGTACTGTATATATATATATATTTTTTAACAGCTCAAATCTGAGGGGGCATGCGTCCCTGTGACGCCTCTGGTGGGAGTTGTTCCACCACACTTATGCAAGCACACACACACACACACACACAGCTGGCAGACTAGGGCCAGACATATATCCCCGCCCCTCCCCACCACCTTCACTATACACCCGCTCCTTTCATCCAATTTGATTCCCACCATATGAAGACAATTATCCAGAGTCCAATGCACTGTACTGTTCCTGCCTGGGTCTCCTGGGTGAAGTTACCCTATTTTTCTGTTCATCGTGTGTGAAAAATGTGGTGTTGTGCTAAATAAGTGAATAAAATGAGAGGAAACCTTTGCGTGCTAGACATTCAAAAATCAAAGCTGGTTTAGGTTACATTTTCTGTTAGTTCTGTTGGAGCAAAACTTCCCTCACTGAATCATCATCCCCCTTCTAAGACTCAACTTTTAAAGGTAGTCAGCCATTGAGTTTAGAGATGGTTCTGTCCATTATATTACCCAGTAGAGAGGAATAACTCACAGCCCATCATGTCATCCCATTAACCTTGAGACAGTCATGTTCTCCCTGTGTCTGAGTGCATTTCACGCTCACTCAGTGGGTGTTCTGTCCATTGCCCACTGGCCCAGATTGAGAGACTGGTTGAGGAGTTTTTTAGGAGGTGGCCATCGGCTGGGCATTTCCCCAGCCTGTAGCAGCAGCTGTCCGCTTGCTGAGATCAAATTTGCAGCTTAAAAGTCATGTTGTTTCCTAGCCTGCAAAAATATTCCAGTACTTGCCCTTGACAAGTAAACAACTTAATGTTCCGGAGGAGTTGTCCTTTTGTGTTTCTAAGAATAATCAGAATACGGAGTCAAAGGCTGTTCATAACCACACAACAAAGATATTTAGGGTCATCTGTCATCTAAACGTATACCTCCTGACAGCTCGCAGGTCTCTACCAGCCAGATTAACTTGATTTTATGCAAGCCAGGCCACGCTCTTCTACTTAGTAGGGAAGGTAATTTACTGTGGAATTAAGCTGCAATTACTCCAGTGGGGGGAATGGTGTAAGAGTAAATGATTGCTCAGAGTGCTTTCGTTTGCAAGCAGCATTAGCTTTACACTAAATTAACCCTGGACAAAACAATTGATATGGATTTGTTCATATCTTTTAGTTTTTTACATCACAAACCAAATCCATTACTTGACTACAAACATAGAGAACGTTTCTGCAATATTAGGGAGAAAGTCTACGAAAGGAGATGTTTATATTGGTAAAATGGGACCTTATTTACCTGTACTGGGTCATTACACAACACTTTGGTGGAGCTGTAGGGCAGAGGGTCCAGAGCTTCAAATTCCTTAGTGTCCACATCACTACGGAATTGTCATGGTCCGCACACAGCAACACAGTCATGAAGAATTCACAACAATGCCTCTTCACCCTCAGGAGGCTAAATAGAGTTGTTATGGGCCGTCGGATCCTCAAAGTTCTACAGCTGCACTATTGAGAGCATCTTTACTAGCTGCTTGGCATCTGACCACACGTCGCTACAGTGGGTAGTGCGTACGGCCTAGTACATCACTGGGGTCGAGCTCCCTGTCATGCAGGATGTTTATACCAGGCAGTGTCAGAGGAAGGCCTAAAACGTCTCAAAGACACCAGTCAGGAAAGTCATAGACTGCTTTCTTTGCTTCCTTGTGGCAAGCGGTACTGATAGACCAAGTCTGGAATCAATATGACCCTGAACACTTTCTAACCCAAGCCTTAAGCTTAATATAGTTAAATAGTTAACCAATAGATACCTGGACAATCTGCATTGACACTTTTTGCACTGTTTAGACTCATCACATACTTTTCTGCTACTTTTTGTAATAAACTCAGCAAAAAAAGAAACGTCCTTGTTACCTTTATTTATTTTCAGCAAACTTAACATGTGTAAATATTTGTATGAACATAAGATTCAACAACTGAGACATAAACTGAACAAGTTCCACAGACATGTGACTAACAGATGTGGAATAATGTGTCCCTGAACAAAGGGGGAAGGGGGGTGGTCAAAATCAAAAGTAACAATCAGTATCTGGTGTGTTCACTAGCTGCATCAAGTACTGCAGTGCATCTCCTCCTCATGGACTGCACCAGATTTGACAGTTCATGCTGTGAGATCTTACCCAAACTCTTCCACCAAGACACCTGCAAGTTCCTGAACATTTCTGGGGGGGGGATTGGCCCCAGCCCTCACCCTCCGATCCAACAGGTCCCATACGTGCTCAATGGGATTGAGATCCGGGCTCTTCGCTGGCCATGGCAGAACACTGCCATTCCTGTCTTACAGGAAATCATGCATAGAATAAGCAGTATGGCTGGTGGCATTGTCATGTTGGAGGGTCATGTCAGGATGAACCTGCAGGAAGGGTACCACATGAGGGAGGAGGATGTCTTCCCTGTAACACACATTGTTGAGATTGCCTGCAACGACAACAAGCTAAGTTTGATAATGCTGTGACACACTGCCCCAGACCATGACGGACCCTCCACCTCCACCTCCAAATCGATCCCGCTCCAGAGTACAGGCCTCGCTGTAACGCTCAATCCTTCGATAATAAACGTAAATCCGACCATCATCCCTGGTGAGACAAAACCGTGCCCATATGCGATGTAGTTGTTGTTGCCATCCTGTACTTGTCCCGCAGGTGTGATGTTCAGATGTACCTTCCTGCGCAGGTGTGTGCCACTGCGAGGACGATCAGCTGTCTGTCCTGTCTCCCTGTAGTGATGTCTTAGGTGCCTCACAGTACAGACATAGCAATTTATTGCCCTGGCCACATCTGCAGTCCTCATGCCTCCTTGTAGCATGCCTAAGGCATGTTCACGCAGATGTGTTTTTTAAAAATATTTTTTGTTGTTGAATTTTACCCCTTTTTTTCTCCCCAATTTCGTGGTATCCAATTGTTGTAGTAGCTACTATCTTGTCTCATCGCTACAACTCCCGTACGGGCTCGGGAGAGAGGAAGGTTGAAAGGCATGCGTCCTCCGATACAAAACCCAACCAGCCGTACTGCTTCTTAACACAGCGTGCATCCAACCCAGAAGCCAGCCGCACCAACGTGTCGGAGGGTACACCTGGCAACCTTGGTTAGCACACTGCGCCCGGCCCGCCACAGGAGTCGCTTGTGCGCGATGAGACAAGGACATCCCTACCGACCAAGCCCTCCCTAACCCGGATGACGCTAGGCCAATTGTGCATCGCCCCATGGACCTCCCGGTCGCGGCCGGTTACGACAGAGCCTGGGCGCGAACCCAGGGACTCTGATGGCACAGCTGGCGTTGCAGTACAGCACCCTTAACCACTGCGCCACCCGGGAGGCCGCAGATGAGTTGTTACCCTGGGCATCTTTCCTTTGGTGTTTTTCAGAGTCAGTAGAAAGGCCTCTTTAGTGTCCTAAGTTTTCATAACTGGGACCTTAATTGCCTACCGCCTGTAAGCTGTTAGTGTCTTAACGACCATTCCACAGGTGCATGTTCATTAATTGTTTATGTTTCATTGAACAAGCATGGAAAATAGTGTTAACTTCACTAGGGTAGGGGGCAGCATTCGGATTTTTTGGATAAAAAGTATGCCCAAATTAAACTGCCTGCTACTTAGGCCCAGAAGCTAGGATATGCATATTAGTAGATTTGGATAGAAAACACTCTAAAGTTTCCAAAACTGTTAAAATAATGTCTGTGAATATAACAGAACTGATATGGCAGGTGAAAACCTGAGGAAAATCCAAGCAGGAAGTACTATTATTTTGAAAGGCTGTTTTTCAATTGAAATGCTATCCACCATACAAAGACTTAGGACCCAGTTCACGATATCAATGGCTTCCCCCACATGTGTCCAGTCTTTAGGTATTGTTTCAGGCTTTTACTCTGAAAAATTAGGGAGACACAGCACTTTCAATGAGAGGCCAGTGGAAATTTCCAGCCATGAGTCCTGCGCGTGATCGGGAGCGCGCATTTCTTGTTTCTCCTTTTCTATTGACGAAGCTTTTGTCAGGTTGAAATATTATTGATTATTTATGACAAAAACAACCTGAGGATTGATTTTAAACATCGTTTGACATGTTTCTACTAACCTTTATTGTACTTTTTTGACTTTTCCTCTTGATGTTGAGAGTGCACATTGTGCCTTTGGATTTCTGAACTAAACGCACCAACAAAACGGAGGTTTTTGGACATAAAGAGGGACATTATCGAACAAAACAAACATTTATTGTCTAACATGGAGACCTTGGAGTGCCACCAGGTGAAGGTCATCAAAGGTTAGTGATTCATTTAATCACTATTTCTGACTTTTGTGAGCCCTCTCCTTCGCTGGAAAATGGCTGTATGGTTTTCTGTGACTAGGCGCTGACCTAACATCGCATGGTGTGCTTTCTCTGTGAAGCCTTTTTGAAATCGGACACTGTGGTTGGATTTACAAGAGGTATATCTTTAAAATGGTCAATAATACTTGTATGTTTGAGTAATTTTAATTACGGGATTTCTGTTGTTTTGAATTTGGCGCCCTGCAATTTCACTGGCTGTTGTCGAGGTGGGACGCTATTTTTCTCCTGAAAAAGGGACTGAGTTTATATCCTGTTGCCTAGTCACTTTATCCCTACCTACACTATATGCATATATCTACCTCAATTACCTAGTACCCCTGCACATTGACTCGGTACTGGTACCCTGTGTATACACAGTATCCAAGTTATTGTTACTCATTGTGTATTTATTCCAAGTATTATTATTTTTCTATTTTTTCTCTCTGCATTGTTGGGAAGCATTTCACTGCTATGTCTACGCCTGTTGTTTAGAAAGCATGTTACAAATAAAATATGATTTGATTTGAGATTATCTGCTTTCTATGAACTACAGAAGTAGCAATAAACATGCAGCACTTACCATATCAACAAATAAACCCCAGACTTACCTGAAGTTATTAGAGTTAGTGTGTTTTTAAAGCATTAAACATCAGTTTGTTTCCAGTACTGACATCATAGCCATTCAATCATAAATCAAGCCTAAAGACAATATTTAGGCAAAGGAGAAATGTTAATGTCACTAGACTAACAGTGTTGATGAGAGAGCACCTGTCTCCTGGTCCCTCTGGGTGCCCTCAGCCCTCTCAAAACAGCTTGCCATCACTGCTACTCAACCACTCTACATCAAAGGTCCATCTTGTTAACGACTCGACCACATTTGGCTAAGTGTTAATAATATCATTATAGTAACTAGGCAGGAGATAATAAACAGGGGATATTACCAGCTGCCTGTCTGTATTGATCTGGGGAGTGAGAGTGTGGAGGGCACTGCCAAGACAACCATCTGCGAGGCTGGTTTAATATGGGCTGATTATGCAGGCCGTGTCTGCCTGTCACAACACAGCACAGAGCAGCACAACACGAAAGACACAGCACCACACGAACACAGCACCACACAACACAGCACAACACAGCACAGCAGATGTGTGACTGCACCTGGAGTTGCATAAGGAAAACATGAGCTTTGCTGAAGCCTGATAGGAAAACATAAATCATATAAACATTTCTGCCACCACATTGCCTTGCCTTTCATCATCAATGGGAGCAGGTCTCATATAGCAAGTGAAAGCCCCCTATAGAATATTTTGCTGTTCTTTATCAGTATGCATGTGTTGACATTTTGGTATTTCTCTCTGTCTCACTGGGTACAGGTTAATCAATCCCAATGTAAAAACATTTTTGATGGTGTCATGTGCAAGTTTGTTGCAGAATTTATAATGCAATTGAGTACAGTCAGAAACTCTATTTTAGTGTTCTGTCAAGAACAACATAAAAGACAGCCAGAGTTACAGTTTTTCCCAATTGTTTACTCACTAAAACTGGCCCATGAGGCACAATGACCCAAACCTGACCCTCATTTAGCAGAACCATATACCAAATCTGCAACAGTACTGGAACATGTTTTGCTTTACACTCAGATTGCAATTCTATAACAAACATTTGGGAAAACACAACAGAAAATTCACTACCTTTCGCACAACCTTCACAACTACAATCTATGTGCAAATGAAAAGCAACACTGTTCAAGCTTAGCTCAATTATCAATTGATCACTTTCACATGTGCATACACTAATTGTGTAAATGTTCACTTTGCGATCAGACCTTTGGTATGGATAAAAAGGCCACAGGTGAGTACTCCTGTATTTTGGTCAATCTGAGCCGCTAGCATCCATCATCTGGGATGTTCCAAAATGAGAATAGGTATGTACTGCAGACATTGGACCTATCTACTACTTTTACAACTTGACAACTTTGCTAATCAACAGCTCACACTATCAGGACCCGGTTACGAACCCGGGTCTCCGGAGTGAGAAACAGTCACTTAACCAACTGAGCCACGAATAGTCGGCAGAACCCAGAAGATGAGGCAGACACAGCACTACTTGAGACGGTGAATTTAATGAAGTAAAAAGTGAAGTCCTTCAGGAAAACATGTAATTCCACAACCTCAAAAGGAATTCCACAAGAACAAAGGTAATCCTCCAAGACAAAAAGGTAAATCCACAAGGTGGTAGGTAAAGCATAAAAAGCCTCAAAAGATACTCAAAAATAAATAAACAAGAACAAAAAAAAGAATTCCACAAGAGAGTCCACCGGGATCAACAAGAGTTCACAGAATACTAGGGCTGGGTGCTAACATACAAACACAGAGCAAAGAACTGAGGAAAACTAAGGGTTTAAATACAATCAGGGGAAACGAGGCACAGGTACAAATAATAATGGGGATCAAGGGAAAACAAAAGGCCAAAAAGCACAATGGGGGCATCTAGTGACCAAAAACCGGAACAACTCTGGCCAAATCCTGACACACACACGAGACATATGTGGCAGGTAGTACAGTCAATCATGGATTACAAAAAGAAAACCAGCCCCGTCGCGGACATCGACGTCTTGCTCCCAGACAAATTAAACAACCTCTTTGAAGACAATACAGCGCCCCAGGCAGGGCCCGCTACCAACATCTATTGGCTGTCCTTCACCGCGGACAATGTGAGTAAAATATTTAAACGTGTTAACCCTCGCAAGGCTGTTGGCCCAGACGGCATCCCTAGCCGCATCCTCAGAGCATGCACAGACCAGCTGGCTGGTGTGTTTACAGACGTATTCAATCAATCCCTGTCCCAGTCTGCTGTCACCACATGCTTCAAGAGGGCCATCATTGTTCCTGTTCCCAAGAAAGCTAAGGTAACTGAGCTAAACGGTTATCGCCCTGTAGCACTCACTTCCATCATCATGAAGTGCTTTGAGAGACTAGTCAAGGGTAATATCACCTCCACCCTAGCTGACATTCTCGACCCACTCCAATTTGCTTACCGCCCCAATAGGTCCACAGACGACGCAATCACAATCACACTGCACACTACCCTAACCCATCTGGACAAGAGGAATATCTATGTAAGAATGCTGTTCATTGATTACAGCTCAACATTTAACACCATAGTACCCTCCAAACTTGTCATTAAGCTAAAAAAACCTGGGTCTCGACCCCGCCCTGTGTAACTGGGTCCTGGACTTTCTGACGGGACACCCCCAGGTGGTGAGGGTAGGAAACAACATCTCCACCTCGCTGATCCTCAACACTGGGGCACCACAAGGGTGCGTTCTCAACCTTCTCCTGTACTCTCTCCTGTACCATGACTGCGTGGCCATGCATGCCTCCAACTCAATCATCAAGTTTGCAGACGACATTACAGTGGTAGACTTGATTACCAACAATGATGAGACGGCCTACAGGGAGGAGGTGAGGGCCCTCGGAGTGTGGTGTTAGGAAAGTAACCTCACACTCAACGTCAACAACACAAAGGAGATGAACATGAACTTCAGGAAACAGCAGAGGGAGCACCCACCTATCCACATCGACGGGACAGTAGTGGAGAAGGTGGAAAGTTATAAGTTCCTCGGAGTACACATCACGGACAAACTGAAATGTCCACCCACACATACAGCGTGGTGAAGAAGGCACAACAGCGCCTCTTCAACCTCAGGAGGCTGAAGAAATTTGGCTTGTTACAAAAAACACTCACAAACTTTTAGAGATACACAATGCCTTCTCACCAAGCTGCTTGCCTATTGTCCTGTAGCCCATCCCAGCCTTGTGCAGGTCTACAATTCTATCCCTGATGTCCTTACACAGCTCTCTGGTCTTGGCCATTGTGGAGAGGTTGGAGTCTGTTTGATTGAGTGTGTGGACAGGTGTCTTTTATACAGGTAACAAGTTCAAACAGGTGCAGTTAATACAGGTAATGAGTGGAGAACAGGAGGGCTTCTTAAAGAAAAACTAACAGGTCTGTGAGAGTCAGAATTCTTACTGGTTGGTATGTGATCAAATACTTATGTCATGCAATAAAATGCAAATGAATTACTTAAAAATCATACAATGTGATTTTCTGAATTTTTGTTTTAGATTCCGTCTCTCACAGTTGAAGTGTACCTATGATACAAATTACAGACCTCTACATGCTTTGTAAGTAGGAAAACCTGCAAAATCGGCAGTGTATCAAATACTTGTTCTCCCCTCTGTATGAACAACAATGGGGTCCTCCACATGCCACCCTTGGACCATACAACACTGCCCATCTCCTTCATTTCCTGAAACACCTTACATGACAATCTTCTTCAGCCAAAGCAGAGAGGGACAGGTAATCCTGAGAAGCAAATGTCCGTTCTAATTTGGGATAGTGTGAGTTTCCACCGGGTTGTTCAGGTCCACAACTGGTTCGGTGACCATCCCAGGTTTACAATTCTCTATCTCCCATCATATTCCCCATTTTTCAACCCCATTGAGGAGCTGTTTTCAGCACGGCAGTGGAAGGTGTATGATTGCAAACCCCATGAATATATGGCCCTTCTCCCAGCAATCAAGAAAGCCTGTGGTGGCATTCTAGCAGAGTCCTGTCAGGGCTGCATGCGTCATGCCAGAAGATATTTCCCCCACTGTCTGGCCAAGGAGAATATCGATGTTGATGAAAATCTGTGGCTGGACCAAAACAACAGACATGACATTTTGTTTTCGCAGTGGATTATTGGTTTCTCCTTGTTCTTGGTCTTCCTTCACCTCCATGTACTAAGTTTGAGCTTAGCTTGTTGAAGAGTGTTGTTTTTCTTTTGCACAATAGATTGTAGTTGTGAAGGTTGTGCCGAAGGTAGTGAATTTTGTGTTGTGTTTTGCCAAATGTTTGTTGTAGAATTGCAATCTGAGTGTAAAGCAAAACGTGCCAGTAGTATTGCAAATGTGGTGTATGGTTCTGCTAAATGAGTCATTGTGCCTCAGTTTTAGCGTGTAACAATTGGGAAAAACTGTAACTGTATGTGTGTGTGCTTACAGTATGCTGTTTGACATGTATTAAGTCATGTTGAAATATAAAACTAACATTTTTCCTTTTGTGTTCCTTTGTTGTTTGAGTACACACAGCAGTATACAGTACAATAGATACATCTTAGTCTTCACGCTGAAATAAGTTCTGATAGTAGTGCTTTGAATGTCACATTCGTGTGATCTGTTGTCACTAAGTTAGATTCATTTGATGTGTGTGTGTGTCTCATTTGTAGGCAGAGTTTTATTATGAGCAGGATTATTTGCAAGATGTCTGCCTACAGTTTGTGGAAATTGGCTAGCTGTTTTGTGTTTTATGTTTAGGGTTTTGAGTACCTGAGATGAGTTTCAGCAAATGTGTGTCAACAATTGGGAAAAACTGTAATATTGACTGTAGACATCCATAAAGAATATGTAGAGGGGCCTCTGAAGGGGCCTCTGCTGAGCTCTGATTCACTTAAAGATGTTGAAAAGGAAAAAGAGCAACACACCACACCTTCATCTTGTCCCATACTCTCCACCGAGGATGACAGAGCCCTAGCAGGATATGATGAGCACTTGCCTGTTGGAACTTCCTGTGAAAAACATCAGACACATTAAAATGAAGTAAAATTGAATTGAATTCTTGATGCTGAGCAAGGTGGCCACTGGGAATGAGTTTGGGGAGGAAACATGCCAAATTTGAACAAATCCCCTCATACAACAATGTGTTTAGATTGTACTGATTGTAAACTCAGCAAAAAAAAGAAATGTCCCTTTTTCGGGACCCTGTCTTTCAAAGATAATTCGTAAAAATCCAAATAACTTCACAGATCTTCATTTTAAAGGGTTTATACACTATTTTCAATGCTTGTTCAATGAACCATAAACAATTAATGAACATGCACCTGTGGAACGGTCGTTAAGACACTAACAGTTTACAGACGGTAGGCAATTAAGGTCACAGTTATGACAACTTATGACACTAAAGAGGCCTTTCTACTGACTCTGAAAAACACCAAAACAAAGATGCCCAGGGTACCTGCTCATCTGTGTGAACGTGCCTTAGGCATGCTGCAAGGAGCCATGAGGACTGCAGATGTGGTCAGGGCAATGAATTCCAATGTCCGTACTGTGAGACGCCTAAGACAGCGCTACAGGGAGACGGGACAGACAGCAGATCGTCCTCGTAGTGGCAGACCACGTGTCCAACACCTGCACAGGATCGGTACATCCGAACAGCACACCTGCGGGACAGGTACAGGATGGCAACAACAACTGCCTGAGTTACACCAGGAACACACAATCCCTCCATCAGTGCTCAGACTGTCCTCAATAGACAGAGAGGCTGGACCGAGGGCTTGTAGGCCTGTTGTAAGGCAGGTCCTCACCAGACATCACCGGCAACAACGTCACATATGGGTATAAAACCACCGTCGCTGGACCACACAGGACTGGCAAAAAGTGCTCGGTTTTGTCTCACCAGGGGTGATGGTCGGATTCGCGTTTATCGTTGAAGGAATGAGCGTTACACCGAGGCCTGTACTCTTGAGCGGGATCAATTTGGAGGTGGAGGGTCATGGTCTGGGGAGGTGTGTCACAGCATCATCGGACCGCAATCTCAACGCTGTACGTTACAGGGAAGACTCCTCCCTCATGTGGTACTCTTCCTGCAGGCTCATCCTGACATGAACCTCCAGCATGACAATGTCACCATTGCTCGTTCCACTGCTCGTTCTGTGCGTAATTTCCTTCAAGACAGGAATGTCAGTGTTCTGTCATGGCCAGCGAAGTGCCAGGATCTCAATCCCATTGAGCACGTCTGGGACCTGTTGGATCGGAGGTTGAGGGCTAGGGCCATTCCTCCCAGAAATGTCTGGGAACTTGCAGGTGCCTTGGTGGAAAAGTGGGGTAACATCTCACAGCAAGAACTGTCAAATATGGTGCAGTCCATGAGGAGGCGATGCACTGCAGTACTTAATGCAGCTGGTGGCCACACCAGATACTGACTGTTGCTTTTGATTTTTACCCCCCCCCCTTTGTTCAGGGTCACATTATTCCATTTCTGTTAGTCACATGTCTGTGGAACTTGTTCAGTTTGTCTCAGTTGTGTAACGGCGTTCTTCGTTTGTAGAATGAGAGTCGGACCGAAATGCAGCGTAGTGGTTACTCATGACTTTAATAGAAAAAGTGACACATGAAATAACTATACGAAATACAAAACAACAAACGGAACGTGAAACCAAATTACAGCCTATCTGGTGAAACTACAAAGAGACAGGAACAATCACCCACGAAATACAAAGCGAAACCAGGCTACCTAAATACGGTTCCCAATCAGAGACAACGAGAATCACCTGACTCTGATTGAGAACCGCCTCAGGCAGCCAAGCCTATACAACACCTCTAATCAGCCGCGATCCCAAATACAAAAACCCCAATACGAAATACAACAACATAAACCCATGTCACACCCTGGCCTGACAAAATAATTAAAGAAAACACAAAATACTAAGACCAAGGCGTGACAAGTTGTTGAATCTTGTTATGTTCATACAAATATTTACACGTTAATTTTTTTATGAGTTTCATTGTCTGAGGAAGTATTTATATATATATTTTTTAGTTGTTGGCTATCCAATATGTGTAATCATCAAATACTTCACCAAACAGATAGAGAAAAAATTGACAGAATGTAAGTAGAACCGAATCACCCTACATCCCCATGCCTCCTCAAATACGGCTGTCATGAAGGATACACTAGTGAATTGAATACTATTGACACGGCAGGAACATATCAAAAGTACTGACGGGCCGGCCGATTCAATTGTTAAACATTTACACAGACATTTATTAAGAATATAAGAAAATAGGACATCCAGATGTCAAGTTCACCTATATATCCAGATTAGAATAGAATCAAGTTGCAGATGAATTATGTATTGCACATCACTTCAGTCCTCAAGAGGATTTAGCTAACAGAGTAATCACTTGTCAGTTCATCTCTCCAACGTGGTAATGCTAAAGACAGAGGATGGTTCAGGTTGGAGGGGGGAAATTACAATAATGTTGTCCTGTTCTGACATACGCAAAGAAAATTATACATAATTGAATATCGTGCTTTCGTTTGCTCACTAATTGTTATGGAATATTTGCCAAATTAAGCATTTGGAGAGTTCTCACTTACATAACCTGTTTTTCTAGCTTTTCCAGATTTGGTCAGTCTTGTCAAAAGCATTTAACGATTCAAAACTTTTCAAGTTTGAGCACGTTTAATTCAAACAGGGGTGAGGTAAAATGCTGAACAAAGCACATTGTATCTCAAACTAATCCATGACGGTTCTTTATCAGCAGAATCCCACAGATATTCCAAAACCTTATCACCTTCATTCAAATTACAGAAACTTTGTCTTTAAACAAACTTTGAGGAAAGTAGAAGTTAATACAAAGCAAACTTGTTTAAAGAACGCAAAGAAATAGCTCTGAAGTTCAGTCTCTTTCTAGAGTTGATTTTAGGGCTTCAAACACAAGGCTCTGGAAAACAGGGGTAAACCTAAAGGCGAACGTCTGAGAATTTGCCTTTATTTGTATGCTTGTGTGGGACCACAAACAGTTTCATATACAGTGCCTTGCGAAAGTATTCGGCCCCCTTGAACTTTGCGACCTTTTGCCACATTTCAGGCTTCAAACATAAAGATATAAAACTGTATTTTTTTGTGAAGAATCAACAGCGAGTGGGACACAATCATGAATTGGAACAACATTTATTGGATATTTCAAACTTTTTTAACAAATCAAAAACTGAAAAATTGGGCGTGCAAAATTATTCAGCCCCCTTAAGTTAATACTTTGTAGCGCCACCTTTTGCTACGATTACAGCTGTAAGTCGCTTGGGGTATGTCTCTATCAGTTTTGCACATCGAGGGACTGAAATTTTTTCCCATTCCTCCTTGCAAAACAGCTCGAGCTCAGTGAGGTTGGATGGAGAGCATTTGTGAACAGCAGTTTTCAGTTCTTTCCACAGATTCTCGATTGGATTCAGGTCTGGACTTTGACTTGGCCATTCTAACACCTGGATATGTTTATTTTTGAACCATTTCATTGTAGATTTTGCTTTATGTTTTGGATCATTGTCTTGTTGGAAGACAAATCTCCGTCCCAGTCTCAGGTCTTTTGCAGACTCCATCAGATTTTCTTCCAGAATGGTCCTGTATTTGGCTCCATCCATCTTCCCATCAATTTTAACCATCTTCCCTGTCCCTGCTGAAGAAAAGTAGGCCCAAACCATGATGCTGCCACCACCATGTTTGACAGTGGGGATGGTGTGTTCAGGGTGATGAGCTGTGTTGCTTTTACGCCAAACATAACGTTTTGCATTGTTGCCAAAAAGTTCAATTTTGGTTTAATCTGACCAGAACACCTTCTTCCACATGTTTGGTGTGTCTCCCAGGTGGCTTGTGGCAAACTTTAAACGACACTTTTTATGGATATCTTTAAGAAATGGCTTTCTTCTTGCCACTCTTCCATAAAGGCCAGATTTGTGCAATATACGACTGATTGTTGTCCTATGGACAGAGTCTCCCACCTCAGCTGTAGATCTCTGCAGTTCATCCAGAGTGATCATGGGCCTCTTGGCTGCATCTCTGATCAGTCTTCTCCTTGTATGAGCTGAAAGTTTAGAGGGATGGCCAGGTCTTGGTAGATTTGCAGTGGTCTGATACTCCTTCCATTTCAATATTATCACTTGCACAGTGCTCCTTGGGATGTTTAAAGCTTGGGAAATCTTTTTGTATCCAAATCCGGCTTTAAACTTCTTTACAACAGTATCTCGGACCTGCCTGGTGTGTTCCTTGTTCTTCATGATGCTCTCTGCGCTTTTAACGGACCTCTGAGACTATCACAGTGCAGGTGCATTTATACGGAGACTTGATTACACACAGGTGGATTGTATTTATCATCATTAGTCATTTAGGTCAACATTGGATCATTCAGAGATCCTCACTGAACTTCTGGAGAAAGTTTGCTGCACTGAAAGTAAAGGGACTGAATAGTTTTGCACTCCCAATTTTTCAGATTTTGATTTGTTAAAAAAGTTTGAAATATCCAATAAATGTCGTTCCACTTCATGATTGTGTCCCACTTGTTGTTGATTCTTCACAAAAAAATACAGTTTTATATCTTTATGTTTGAAGCCTGAAATGTGGCAAAAGGTCGCAAAGTTCAAGGGGGCCGAATACTTTCGCAAGGCACTGTAAATACACTGTGACAGGAGAATGGGCTTTGCAGGATCTATCGACACTGTCCTCTGTAAACTATGTCAATGTACTGTATGCCCTTGTATCTTCCTAATAATTTTTATTTATTTACCTGTGCTCCCTGCCTTTCCTATACACATTATAATCATGTAGGTGGGGTTGATGTTTGTTTTCCTACAGTATTTGAGATATTATCTCTCTCTCTAATCTCTCCTGAATCCTCTTTCTCTTGTCTCTACCCCCTGCAGTGAGAGAGGGTATTGTCACGCTCCCCTTCCTGCTCTGGTGGCACTCGGCGGTCGTCGTCGCCGGTCTACTAGCTGCCACCGATCCCTTTTTCCTTTTCGTTTGTTTTTGTCTAATTGTTTTCACCTGTTCCTTGTTGGGGTTTTGGGATGGGTGTTATTTAAGTTTGTTACGTTTGGTGATGTATCGTGTTTGTTTTGGGTTTTCGCTGTCCAGTGTTTGTAACTAGGTTTTGGGTTAGTTTAGCACCAGTGTTTTAGGGCATTCGCCCATGTTTGGACCTGTTACGTTTTAAATGACATTAAAGCGTTTTTCCCGTTCACTTCGCTCTCTGCATTTGACTCCTCACTCATCACTCACCCGCCGTTACAGGTATAAGGGAACAACTCCGTATGATTTGTGACCTGAGTTAATTTGTCCCCTTTTCACCGATCTGGGATTTTGAACATCTGCTACTGTAACGGTGTTCGTCTGTTGAAAGAAGAGAGTCGGACCGAAATGCAGCGTGTAGGTTACTCATGACTTTAATGAAAGAACGCCTTACATGAAATAACTGATACTAACTACAAAACAACAGAACGGAACGTGAAACTAATTACAGCCTATCTGGTGACTACAACACAGAGTAGGAACAAACACCCACGAAATACAAAGCGAAAGTCAGGCTGCCTAAATGCGGTTCCCAATCAGAGACAACGACAAGCACCTGACTCTGATTGAGAATCGCCTCAGGCAGCCAAGCCTAAAAACACCCCTAATCAGCCGCGATCCCAAATAATACAAACCCCAATACGAATACAACATATAAACGCATGTCACACCCTGGCCTACACAAACATATAACAAAAACACAAAATACAATGACCAAGGCGTGACAGCTACCGTGGAGCCATTCTCTTTCCATGCACAGTAGAGGGTCACACTGAAGTTGTCTCATCTGGTAAGTAGGTGTGACTGCTGCATCCATGGGGCTTTGTCTGATAACAAGCTATTTCCTCCTTGATCTCTTTGTCGGTCTCTCTCTCAACCCTAATTGCCAAATTATGAAGATAATTAGCACACAATATATCACTTTTGAGCTGACTTAATTGGGTTGTTTTGTGAATGGATGTCAATTTGCCTGGCAGAAAGGGAATTTAAGTTGCAAGGTTGAATTTTGATTACCTTTTTCTCTGACTTCAAAGTAAGCAGGGTCTCGGTAACATCCTGGTGCCCCACTTGTCACACTGAGCCCCGTGAACACCAATAATTCTGGAGAGAGATGGTTACATTACTCCAGGCTTTGAACACTTCTACTGCAGTAATCCACTCCTGCACTTTGTGTCTTATCACCCACTTCCCCTGGGTTTCAACTCCCTCATCTCAACAAGCACTGGTGCTTTTACAGAGCATTCACAGTCCAAAGCCTTAGATCCAAGGTCTTTCTCTCTCTGACACTTCTAAATATAATAATAGTGTGTACCGGTAATTTGTATAATTATAAAACATAATTTGTGAAAAAAAAACAGTCAGCGCTACGTAGTGAGATGAATCAAGAATGCAGTCTGGCAGAACATGATGAACATAACAATAAGGACTAACAATGTCCATCCAACCTACAGACGTGATCAGAATGCATAACTGTAAAAATATATATATATATATATACAGCTGCAACAACTAATAAATACCAAATACCCAAAGTCACTTAAAACAATTCAGAACTTGGTGATATGGAGGCAGGTAGCCTAGCAGTTAGAGCGTTGGACCATGAATACCCGAGCCAACAAGGTGAATCATCTGTCAATGTGCCCTTGAGCAAGGCACTTAACGATCATTTGCTCCAGGGGCACCGTAATACTATAGGCTGACCCTGTAAAACAACACATTTCACTGCACCTATCCAGTGTATGTGACAGTATAACTTTTTTGGGGTTGATGAATTGCAGGTTGTAATGAACTTAATTGTAAAAAGAAGCATAAAAAGTTTAAGTCAACAATTGGTGGACAAAAATAGTGTCACTTCCTCAGTGCTCTGTGTGCATCATTGTGTATGTTTGTATTGTGTCTGATGATTAAAAGGCTCTGGCTTGGAACAAATTGAATTATGTGTGTCTCCTATTTGTGTGTGTACATGGTTGGTTGTTTGCTGATAAACCGGAGCTTGCCACTAATAGAATCTCAGGTTATTTCCAGAGAAAGTCAACAGGAAATGATACAGATATCTTAGGTGGCACAATAATACACCAGTAATATATCTGACATAACTTATTTCTTTCATATTTTCCCCCACATAATAATCAACCTCAAAGGTCACATACTTTGTACTATTTGCATAGCATACCCTTCATGCAATAGAGATTATTCTCAAATATCTGCACACTCTACCACTAAGATCTCCTCTCTCTCAATGGACATTGTGTGCCTATAAGTAATACAGCAGAATTATTGTGCTGCATGTAGCCTTAGATGGACCAGCAGTCTCAGTCACAAGAAGTTTGGGGCTTGATCACCCTGTATAGAGATAGTTGAGCTAGATAGCTGGAGTATTTATACAGACCCTGTAAGATAACATGGTGTCTAAGATAGCTGAGCATTATATAGTTCAGTATTCCAAAATGGCAGAATTGGTTAGGTATTGCCTGTCTATTAGCCTGTCAATTCATATAGATTCATGAACGACTGCTGGTACCAAGGCAATTAGTGAACTAGGCTAAGGCAAGGCATGTGTATTTGCTAGTATAGTATAGTTAATTCATTTGTTTTATCTGCTGGATAAAAGGTCGGAAAAGCCCAATATCAGAGGGCAACATTAGTTTTTTTATTTGGACATAACGGTTCTCAACATCCAAACAGTGGCATGGTGTACATTACATTACAAGGGATTTAACCAGTCAGCACACATGAACAGGGAGACATGAGAGAGAGAGACGAGAGAGAGAGAGAGAGAGAGAGAGAGAGAGAGAGAGAGAGAGAGAGAGAGAGAGAGAGAGAGAGAGAGAGAGACACTCCCCACTACAGGCACTCAGCCAGTTTGGTCTCTGAATGTTACTTCATAAGCATTGTTATTAGCCAACATACAACATCCATTACCCAGGTTTAGCATACATTCCAGAAATCAAAACACTTCCTTGAACAGAACATCATATACAGCTCAAAGAAGAAGAGAGTTCACCATGTGCCTTATAAACCATGCAAGTAGAGGAGTAACACTGCAATGGTGTGTTCACTTTGCAGGAGGAGGATGAGTATATGAGTAGAAGAAGTAAAGGTTCAACTACAGCACAGACAGAAAGCAGAAAGAAAGGATGAAATGATCAATCAGAGATGATTTCACTGAACGATGCCATCAATGAGTAAATGTACAGCAGTCCAAGTCTTCTTTATAAATCTCTTACCCCTCCAGGAATCAACTAGAGCATATTAGACAATCAATCATACAAGTAAATACTACATTTCAGTCGTTCTGGTAGTATGACATCTGAAGGGGTCATAGTAATTCCTCTATAGCAATGTGTACAGTACATATTTACATCACTTGTTTTCTTGATATTCCTCAGATGAAATGATGTGTGGAAAGGGGAAAATATGATAAAGTGAATATCAAACATGACTGAATTACTATATCGTTAAAAAAAGGTAATTATACAAGTTCATTCAAAACTGATGATGTGCACAAAAGGCACTTACTCATAAATAAACAAAATACTAATAAACAAATATATACATTTTACTTTTGCAAATCAACATTTAGTATGTGTTTTACTTTATCTTTGAAAATACAGCTTATGTATGTTTGAGAAAAATGAACTTGAATGGACTCTTCAGTTATACAGATGAGAACTGTGGTTAATACAAAAATGATATGTAATTCTTGCAGTTCAACGGGATGAAAGAAAAGCATGATTTGGTTGTCATCAGTGACAGTTCCTATTGATGGAGAGTGCCATCTGTTTACTCATACCTGACCAGAACCACAGTACTTCTAGTTAAAGCAATACCATATATGACCAGCGGAGGGTGTAAGTGTATAACTTATGTTGTATGTCTCTGTGTGCCCTGCATGTAGGCTAGAATCTACCCAGCAGGGGTCAACAGATGGAGGTGGACAGAATTGACTGCAATGTTTTTGGTAAACAAAACGCACATGGCAAACAAATGACTGGGATGAGATCATGACAACTTTTTCCAGTGAAAGTATGTATGTATCTCATAGGAAACTATGTGTATGAAATCAAGATTTGCACACATAACAGTGGCTGAATAATGTACATATGATTGATATTGGAATCACAGCATGAGATTCAGGTTGATAAATCTGTCCTTGACTTTTTGTCCCACCTTGGCTGCCAATTCACTTCCATTGCCCACATGTTACTGCTACATGTTAGTGACAACAGGTATTCACATATTCCAAAATGGTTAACTACTAGGGTATAGCCCAACCCTCAAAAGCAAAAGGCTGAAACATTAAGTCACTTGTGCGTTTTACAGAGGAAAGGCACCGCAAACAGTCATTGTTCAATTGTCACATTGTTTGTGTCAAATGGTACAGTATAAAACATGCAGGACAGGGCATGCACTATATCAGGCAGTCCAAACACACAACTATAGGACTGTGCAGAGGCAGGAGCGGGCTTGGGCCAGCTACAATTTAACATGGCAGCTACAGTATAGGCCTACAGTGTCAACCTCTTTCAGTACGCACTTATATTTCCTCGCTACAAAGGACTGAAAACAAGAAGTGGGATGAGACACTGGAACATGACAGTGAGGATGTTAGAACCAAGGGGAGGAGAGGTAAGACCACTGTTCTGCTGTTATTATATCACAACATTTGCGGTTAACTTCTCAGGCAACACTGGAGTTGTCTAGGTATCACATTTCAGATCAAAAGGAATTTTGTAACAGTACTTTGTAACATATTTTGTGCGTAGAAAGTATTACATGAATCAGACTCGAACAGGCAAGAGGTTGCTTTAAAGATGGCAAAGTGTGTATAGTATGAAATCGGGTGCGTCGAAGGAACACAAATTAGTGTCTAGTTGTGGACTGACTTCACACAGGTTACTGTGTCAGCAGAAGACAGGCTCTTGTGTTGAGCTGTTGGAACAGTGAGGGGCTGTGGGGTAAAGGGCAATGGTCAACAGTATTCTCACAGTATTACAAACTCATAAAAGGGGGCTCAAACCTTACCATGGCAAACTATGGTATAATACACTCATTTTACTGTCTTAAATCTGAATAATATCTTGGAAGTATGTATATGAGGAATGATAAAGCATTTCAACAATACAAATGGAATAAAAGCAGACTCAACTCAACTGGAGACTGACTTGGCCTTATTTACAGTGCATGCAGAACTGCTGTGGGCAGAAGACAGAATCGGGATCCATTTGAGTAGAGAAGCGCAAATGTAGTTTTAACTCATAAATACAATGTGTGGTATGATGACATCCACATGTCCACATACTCTAAACACAGCTGTCAGTGCTGTGATGTGTGTGAGAAAGGGAAGAAAATAACAAAGGAAGCAGAAACCTTTTGATCTTTTTTCATTGTTTGCTGGTTGACTATTTGTGTTTGTTTTTTGACAATGTCATTCACATCTACTTGCCTGTTCCGTCTTGGCCTGTACAAGATTAACACACACAAAAAATACACACTAATCAATAACTATATACAAGTTAAACTACATTTTGAGTTTCTTACAATTAGTTGGTATATTGGTTCAGTTTTCTGCATCTCATATACGTATACAATGTTGACATGTTGTTACTTTTCTGAACATCCCTTATACTACAGTACAAACAAAAGGCATAACAACTTCAAGTAAGTCTCTATTTACAGCCAAAAGGCAGATGGCCATCTTGGTTTCAGTCTCTTAGAAGCAGTCTGGTAGACTGAGTGTCCAGTCCAGAGAGAAGAGTCTCATACACACCAGTAAGGAGGGATCAGACATCATCTGGACCAGTGCAGGATGAAAACCAATGCCAAAATTACACAAGTACTTCTTCACGTCTTGCAGTCAATGAATCTCTAAAAAGCGGGGCCTGGCCACAGACATAATTTTGAGGTAAAAACGAAAAAATTACTTTTACTTTGAGGTGATTTTATTCATTATTTTCAAGTCCGTTTTCACATCAAGCTTCAGAGTGTTGAGTTAATATGCTATAAAACCCCTACAGCCTCTCCACCTGCCATCACTATGGCAACTCAGGCTCACTCCAGGAGCTTTCTGAATTCAAGAAATAAAGTGAAACTCAAAACAAGGAGAGGGAAAATCCACACATGTTCTCTGAGAACATATTGACAACACATCATCGCATTTCTATGGGCTTTCCTCTCCTTCAAGCTGTTGCAACATGAAAACCCTGAGTCTCCCTCAGAGTTACATGGTGCCTGACTTGTCCCCGGCTGCGTTAGCTGCGGAGCTAGCCGCGGCAGTGCTGTTGGGGAAGATCTTCTCAGTGGGGGTGACAGCAGGGCTTCCTACCCCGGAGGAACTGGAGCTGGAGGAGCGGTGCCCGGTGGGGGGCGGGCGGACGGGCCTCATGGGCGGGGGGCGCAGTTGGGCTCCGGCCAGACGTGCCGACAAGGCAGGCTTAAAGGTGGACATCATTTCAGAGGTGGAGCTGCTGCTGCGGCGCATGGCGGCGTCCGGGTCGCGGATCATGATGGTGTGGAGGGGGCTGCCGGGCTCCGAGTTCACAGGCTTCTTCATGGTGGTGTCCAGGGTATCCAGCACCACGTCTGGTGCTTGCTTGCCCATGTTTTGGCGCTCCAGCTCACGCAGCTCATGTAGGGCCGTGGTCATGGTCTTCTCTATGTCCTGACATACACAAAGTACACAGAAAATGTGAAAGGAGATAATTAATTTGATATAATTGCTAAGCCAAGCTAGGCTAAGTTAAGTTTAGCAATGGTAGTAGCCACTGATGCTGAGAGTCTAATGCAGAACTTTCTGTGCTTTTTATTCAGCTCCATTCCCCCGTGACATAGGTGTGTCAATCTTTCAGTGCCAGACTGTCTCTAACGTTTACACTGAGACAGGGCTGCTTCACCCAGACACATAGACAGACAGTACAGCAGGACATCACATCTGCCTCTGCTCTCCCAGACACCTCCTCTCTCTGCTCCCTCTCCTCACACAGTACAGCCCAACACAACGGCACCAAATGAAGAGATTAACATCCCCTTTTAATGGCTGACACTCATTACAACAGTCACAATCTCACACACTCTCTCACACAATCACACACACACACTCTCTCACACAATCACATACACACACTCTCTCACACAATCACACACACACACACTCTCTCACACAATCACACACACACACTCTCTCACACAATCACACACACACACTCTCTCACACAATCACACAATCACACACAATCACACGTTTTGTTCTTCTGTTCTCGTGGAGACCTAAAATGTATTTCCATTCGAAATCCTATTTTCCCTAACCCCTAACCTTAACTCTTACCCCAATTCGAACCCTAACCCCTAACCTTAACTCTTCCCCCAATTCTAACCCTAACCCCTAAGCTTAAAATAGCCTTTGTCCCCACGGGGACATGAGAAAGGTCCCCACGAGGGAGCATTTTACTTGTTTTACTATTATAGAAAAACCAACCCACCCACCCACCCACCCACCCACCCACCCACCCACACACACACACACACACACACACACACACACACACACACACACACACACACACACACACACACACACACACACACACACACACACACACACACACACACACACACACACACACACAAATACTCTCTCTCACAGTCGCACGCACGCGCACGCACACACACAAACTCATTAGCACAATCACAATCAAGGTCATCAACATGGGCTCAGGCTGAAATAGGGCTCTGATAGGACCACTCTCATTAGCTGATCAGAACTTTTCCATTTCAAAATCTGCCTCTATTCCTTTTCCAGTTAGCCAATGCAGCAGGGCCTGTGCTGCCATTATCAATGATCATTAGTACTCATTTCAGCATAGACATGAAATTCATTCTGCTTCCTGAGGCTGTTGGGGAGTTGCAGCGTTGAGACAAAATTGAGATTATGGAAAAAATACAACTTTTTTTTAAACGGATAGGTGATTCCATTCCATATTGTGTGAGGTTCTATGACTGATAAGGTTACACTGCATGGGGAAAAGAGGTTATGCAGTTATACATTGGGCAGAGGTAATACTTTAGAACCTGGGTCTGATAGGACAGTGAGGGCCATACCTCTGCCAGGGCATCAGCCTCCAGTGACTTGTGGTCCCCCAGGCTGCTGTGGCGTGTGGCCCCTGGTACGTGTCTCAGGGGGTGGCCCTCGGGGTAGACCTTCCTGTCAGCATAGTTGATGCTGCCCGCACTGCCAAATGTGCCCAGGCGCCTCTTCTCCGGGCTCTCCATGCGACTCCTGCTCACTGCCATCTTGTGGGGGCTACTGGGACAGGCTGCGGCCCGCGGAGGTGTGTCTGTGCCCCGGGGAGGGCTGTGGGTCTCTCCTCTGCGGCGCTGAGGGATGGCGGCCCCGTCAGAACGTAGCCTCACCCTGAGGAGAGAGACAACATCACAGTCACAAATAGGAGTATTAGGTTGGCCCTGGACACTGATCAAAAATAAAACAACATTTCAATGGGTATTCCTTCCCAGTCGTTACCCACCTCCCCATGACTCCTCCAAAGTTGCAGTCGGGGGAGTGTTCACACGGTGATGGGACATCGTTTTTGGATGAGGCCTTGTCATCCAGCAGTGGTCCGCTGCTCGCCTCGCTGTCCGCCTTCTGACTGAGATTATCTGAGAACGCATCATCCCTGAAGGGAGAGAGAAAGAGAGGAGAGATGATAGAGTGTGGTTGAGATCTTATTTAGATTGTTGTTGTTTTTTTTACCTTTATTTAACTAGACAAGTCAGTTAAGAACAAATTCTTATTTTCAATGACGGCCTAGGAACAGTGGGTTAACTGCCTGTTCAGGGGCAGAACAACATATTTGTACCTTGTCAGCTCGGGGATTTAATCTTGCAACCTTTCGGTTACTAGTCCAACGCTCTAACCACTAGGCTACGCTGCCGCCCCTACACTCTAACCACTAGGCTACGCTGCCGCCCCTACACTCTAACCACTAGGCTACGCTGCCGCCTCTACACTCTAACCACTAGGCTACGCTGCCGCCTCTACACTCTAACCACTAGGCTACGCTGCCGCCTCTACACTCTAACCACTAGGCTACGCTGCCGCCTCCACACTCTAACCACTAGGCTACGCTGCCGCCTCTACACTCTAACCACTAGGCTACGCTGCCGCCTCTACACTCTAACCACTAGGCTACGCTGCCGCCTCTACACTCTAACCACTAGGCTACGCTTCCGCCTCTACACTCTAACCACTAGGCTACGCTGCCGCCTCCACACTCTAACCACTAGGCTACGCTGCCGCCCCTACACTCTAACCACTAGGCTACGCTGCCGCCTCTACACTCTAACCACTAGGCTACGCTGCCGCCTCTACACTCTAACCACTAGGCTACGCTGCCGCCTCTACACTCTAACCACTAGGCTACGCTGCCGCCTCCACACTCTAACCACTAGGCTACGCTGCCGCCTCTACACTCTAACCACTAGGCTACGCTGCCGCCTCTACACTCTAACCACTAGGCTACGCTGCCGCCTCTACACTCTAACCACTAGGCTACGCTGCCGCCTCTACACTCTAACCACTAGGCTACGCTGCCGCCTCCACACTCTAACCACTAGGCTACGCTGCCGCCTGTGTGCCGTTTACTCAAACTAATTGGTCCATATTTACAGGGGGCTCTGGTTTGCAATCTGCAGTCAGTTTATCTGATCCAGACAGATGGGGGAGCCACTTCACTGACTCCTTTTGATCATTCCAAAGTATTCCTGACACAGAAAGTAGCAATACGATATTCAATTCTTACCTTACTGTTGACTCAACATCCAAATGGATTCATGAAACAGACAGCAGCAGTGATTAGCCACACTATAATTTGAGACTACGCAACTCATCTTTCAAATGATTGTGTACATTTATAATGGGAATTCATATCTGAGGGTGTATTTAATTAATTCAAGAGTTGAAAAACTTTAAAAAAAAATCTTAAACCTTGCTTTGACCTTCTCTTTGGCATCTTTACTCCTGCATCTGAGCCTGAATGACTGACATCAAATCCACATTTAATTGTGTTACCACTTAAGGTGCACTTGTCAGTGAGGTGTCTTTGAGCGAACACATCATGCATGATTTTAATTATTTATCTGTGCCTACACCTGCCATGTGTAATTACTCTCAGGTTTCTATCACTTTAAAGAGGGAGATTTGTTGAGGAAAACACTGTAAGACTGACTGTTTCCTGCCTGAGTTATTGTCAGACTGCTCTTCGTCCATCGCTGAAGCTTAATGTTTATGAATTGGTGTTACTCACAGGTCCTGCACCACAATGTACTGGTGTGGGATCAGTCCGTCCACACCGTTGTGCCGCCCCTCCCACCAGTCCTCGGAGGCGCGGTGATACAGGAGTAGTGACGCTCCCTTCTTAAAGGATAGCTCCCGGGGGGTGCGCCCCACATAGTCAAACTTAGCGATGGCCTCAATCTGCTCCACCTCTGTGGACATAAAGAACAGCAGGAGAGAAACATAGTCACAACCTGCACCACCTTCATTTCCTGATGTAATGACATAACTCACACCCCATTGAGATGTGTGGACTGAGTAGCCTACCCTACCCTGGCCTGTGTGTGTGTGTGTGTGTGTGTGTGTGTGTGTGTGTGTGTGTGTGTGTGTGTGTGTGTGTGTGTGTGTGTGTGTGTGTGTGTGTGTGTGTGTGTGTGTGTGTGTGTGTGTGTGTGTGTGTGTGTGTGTGTGTGTGTGTGTGTGTGTGTGTGTGTGTGTGGCCCAATCCAACTGCTTCACTGAGTTCATTAATATAAATAAGGAGCCCCTTGCTCTAACTACTAAGACCTAAACAATGAGAGCATGTCTTCATGTTCTCAGACAATGGCCTTGGGCCTCTGGTCTGGGCTTAAGTCCAGAGAACTGTAGAGTACACTACACTACTTCTCCAGACAGAGTTGTGATTGCAAAGAGCCTAAGAGCCTGTGAGGGCCGATAATAGCCAAGAGGACAGTGGGACTCTATTTAATGGTGGGTTTGTACTTCAGACCCTCAAATCAGACACAAGAGTCTCCAAGAGACAAAGAGCAAGAGGGAAAATAGGAAATGTCTGGGTTGAAGAAAAAGTAAACGAGAGGCAGCATTACGATATAAACTATATTCTCTAATAGAGAGGATGGTTACTGTTTGAGTGATACACTTCGATTCCAAGTATTGTTGTGAGTTGAAGAGCAGCGGTCATTGAGTACCAATTAACTAACACTGTCGTCTGATCCGGGAACACTACTATCCCAACAGCTAGTAAACTGGTTGACAACACATTCAATCCAATGACTTGGTCCTTTAATGACATTATGGGTCCCACCACAACAAACTACTCACATACCAATATCCAGAAGAAGAAATGTTCATGCTATAGGCAGCCTCCTGAGAGAACAGATGCAAAAAGGCACAGGCTCTATTTGTCTGTAAGCAAACACCAGTCACCATTTAACCCTGGACCAGAGAACATTAGAGGACCTGTCTCTCACACAAACACACACACCCTGGGGCCAGGCTGATATCAATCACACAAACACACACACCCTGGGGCCAGGCTGATATCAATCACACAAACACACACACCCTGGGGCCAGGCTAATATCAATCACACAAACACACACACCATGGGGCCAGGCTGATATCAATCACACAAACACACACACCCCGGGGCCAGGCTGATATCAATCACACAAACACACACACACACCCTGGGGCCAGGCTGATATCAATCACACAAACACACACACCCCGGGGCCAGGCTGATATCAATCACACAAACACACACACACCCTGGGGCCAGGCTGATATCAATCACACACACACACACACACACCCTGGGGCCAGGCTGATATCACACACACACACACACACACACACACACACACACACACACACACACACACACACACACACACACACACACACACACACACACACACACACACACACACACACACACACACACACACACACACACCCTGGGGCCAGGCTGATATCAGTCACACAAACACACACACACACCCTGGGGCCACGCTGATATCAATCACACAAACACACACACCCTGGGGCCAGGCTGATATCAATCACACAAACACACACACCCTGGGGCCAGACTGATATCAATCACACAAACACACACACCCTGGGGCCAGGCTGATATCAATCACACAAACACACACACATTGGGGCCAGGCTGATATCAATCACACAAACACACACACCCTGGGGCCAGGCTGATATCATTCACACAAACACACACACACTGGGGCCAGGCTGATATCAATCACACAAACACTCACACCCTGGGGCCAGACTGATATCAATCACACAAACACACACACCCTGGGGCCAGGCTGATATCAATCACACAAACACACACACCCTGGGGCCAGACTGATATCAATCACACAAACACACACACCCTGGGGCCAGGCTGATATCAATCACACAAACACACACACATTGGGGCCAGGCTGATATCAATCACACAAACACACACACCCTGGGGCCAGGCTGATATCATTCACACAAACACACACACACTGGGGCCAGGCTGATATCAATCACACAAACACTCACACCCTGGGGCCAGACTGATATCAATCACACAAACACACACACCCTGGGGCCAGACTGATATCAATCACACAAACACACACACCCTGGGGCCAGGCTGATATCAATCACACAAACACACACACCCTGGGGCCAGGCTGATATCAATCACACAAACACACACACATTGGGGCCAGGCTGATATCAATCACACAAACACACACACCCTGGGGCCAGGCTGATATCATTCACACAAACACACACACACTGGGGCCAGGCTGATATCAATCACACAAACACTCACACCCTGGGGCCAGACTGATATCAATCACACAAACACACACACACTGGGGCCAGGCTGATATCAATCACACAAACACATACACCCTGGGGCCAGACTGATATCAATCACACAAACACACACACCCTGGGGCCAGGCTGATATCAATCACACAAACACTCACACCCTGGGGCCAGACTGATATCAATCACACAAACACACACACCCTGGGGCCAGGCTGATATCAATCACACAAACACACACACCCTGGGGCCAGACTGATATCAATCACACAAACACACACACCCTGGGGCCAGGCTGATATCAATCACACAAACACACACACCCTGGGGCCAGGCTGATATCAATCACACAAACACACACACCCTGGGGCCAGGCTGATATCAATCACACAAACACACTGGGGCCAGGCTGATATCAATCACACAAACACACACACACTGGGGCCAGGCTGATATCAATCACAAAAACACACACACCCTGGGGCCAGGCTGATATCAATCACACAAACACACACCCTGGGGCCAGGCTGATATCAATCACACAAACACACACACACTGGGGCCAGGCTGATATCAATCAAACAAAGAGCCTGATGACTTGGGACACGCGTAACCTTGGTGACATCCCATAGAGGAGAGACTTCATCAATACTTGTATTTGTAAGAAGTGTTGGCAACCTGAATGGACCGAACTGTCTGTTTGAACTACTAGCACACAGCTCAGACACCAATGCATACCTCACAAGACATGCCACCAGAGGTCTCTTCACATTACTCAAGTCCAGAACATACTATGGGAGGTGCACAATACTACATAGAGCCATGACTACATGGAACTCTATGCGACATCATGTAACTGATGTAGTAGAATCATATTTAAAAAGGCAGATAAAAATACACCTTATGGAAAAGCGGGGACTGTGAAGAGACACACACACAGGTACAGACACACACACATATTCTTATCGGCAGACTCAGTAGCCTCGGTTTTTCGGATGACTGCCTTGCCTGGTTCACCAATTACTTTGCAGACAGAGTTCAGTGTGTCAAATCGGAGGGCATGCTGTCCGGTCCTCTGGCAGTCTCTATGGGGGTGCCACAGGGTTCAATTCTCGGGCCGACTCTTTTCTCTGTATATATCAATGATGTTGCTCTTGCTGCGGGCGATTCCCTGATCCACCTCTACGCAGACGACACCATTCTATATACTTTCGGCCCGTCATTGGACACTGTGCTATCTAACCTCCAAACGAGCTTCAATGCCATACCACACTCCTTCCGTGGCCTCCAACTGCTCTTAAACGCTAGTAAAACCAAATTCCATGCTTTTCAACCGATCGCTGCCTGCACCCGCATGCCCGACTAGCATCACCACACTGGATGGTTCCGACCTTGAATATGTGGACACCTATAAGTACCTAGGTGTCTGGCTAGACTGCAAACTCTCCTTCCAGACCCATATCAAACATCTCCGATCGAAAATAAAATCAAGAGTCGGCTTTCTATTCCGCAACAAAGCCTCCTTCACTCCCGCTGCCAAGCTTACCCTAGTAAAACTGACTATCCTACCAATCCTCGACTTCGGCGATGTCATCTACAAAATTGCTTCCAACACTCTACTCAGCAAAGTGGATGCAGTTTATCACAGTGCCATCCGTTTTGTCACTAAAGCACCTTATACTACCCACCACTGCGACTTGTATGCTCTAGTCGGCTGGCCCTCGATACATATTCGTCGCCAGACCCACTGGCTCCAGGTCATCTACAAGGCCATGCTAGGTAAAGCTCCGCCTTATCTCAGTTCACTGGTCACGATGGCAACACCCATCCGTAGCACGCGCTCCAGCAGGTGTATCTCACCTAATGATCATCCTTAAAGCCAACACCTCATTCGGCCGCCTTTCGTTCCAGTACTCTGCTGCCTGTGACAAAAATTGCAAAAATCGCTGAAGTTGGAGACTTTTATCTCCCTCACCAACTTCAAACATCAGCTATCTGAGCAGCTAACCGATCACTGCAGCTGTACATAATCTATTGGTAAATAGCCCACCCATTTTCACCTACCTCATCCCCACAGTTTTTATTTATTTACTTTTCTGCTCTTTTGCACACCAATATCTCTACCTGTACATGATCATCTGATCATTTATCACTCCAGTGTTAATCTGCAATATTGTAATTATTCGCCTACCTCCTCATGCCTTTTGCACAAATTCTATATAGACTCCCTTTTTTTCTACTGTGTTATTTACTTGTTAATTGTTTACTCCATGTGTAACTCTGTGTTGTCTGTTCACACTGCTATGCTTTATCTTGGCCAGGTCGCAGTTGCAAATGAGAACTTGTTCTCAACTAGCCTACCTGGTTAAATAAAGGTGAAATAAATAAAATAAATAAAAAAACATGCGTACACACAAACGCTAGCACTCTACACACACGTACATCATAATATTGTTGTATGGTGGTATTGTACATTTTGTATTGTAGATATGTAGTGGGGTAATGATGTAATATGATGTACTGGTTTATCTTTTGATTTATGTGTGATGTACAGTAAGTTCCTTTAATGTGTTTGGATCCCAGGAAGAGTAGCCACTGCCTTGGCAGGAACTAATGGGGATTCAGAATAAACCCCAGGAAGAGTAGCTACTGCCTTGGCAGGAACTAATGGGGATCCAGAATAAACCCCAGGAAGAGTAGCTACTGCCTTGGCAGGAACTAATGGGGATCCAGAATAAATCCCAGGAAGAGTAGCTACTGCCTTGGCAGGAACTAATGGGGATCCAGAATAAACCCCAGGAAGTGTAGCTACTGCCTTGGCAGGAACTAATGGGAATCCAGAATAAACCCCAGGAAGAGTAGCTACTGCCTTGGCAGGAACTAATGGGGATCCAGAATAAACCCCAGGAAGAGTAGCTACTGCCTTGGCAGGAACTAATGGGGATCCAGACTAAACCCCAGGAAGAGTAGCTACTGCCTTGGCAGGAACTAATGAGGAAGTACAGCTCCCGCTCAGCCCAGTCAAAACTGTTCGCTGCTCTGGCCCCCCAATTGTGGAACAAACTCCCTCACGACGCCAGGACAGCGGAGTCAATCACCACCTTCCGGAGACACCTGAAACCCCACCTCTTTAAGGAATACCTAGGATAGGATAAGTATTCCCTCTTCCCCCCCGCCCCCTTTAAGATTTAGATGCACTATTGTAAAGTGACTGTTCCACTGGATGTCATAAGGTGAATGCACCAATTTGTAAGTCGCTCTGGATAAGAGCGTCTGCTAAATGACTTAAATGTAAATGTAAAAATGTAAATGTATGAAATTGGGTAGACATTGGAAGAGTTAAAGAAACCTGGGTAGGACAACCATTTTAATAGTGTTTATACGACCAACCAAGGAGATAGGCAGTTTCCAAAAATCTATATTTTGTTTAAGCTGATATATTTTCATGTCCCAATTCACTTTCTATAGCTGATCAAGGTCTCTTGTCAATACAATGCCAAGGCTTGTGAACTTGTTCTTCACTGTTCTAAACAGGGTAGATTGCAGAAATTGCATAGCCACAGGCCGTGTTTATTGTCAGTTTATCTTGTAGCCAGAGAAGGAGCCAAATGTGTTTATCAAGTTAAGTAAGAGTGGAATAGAAGTTTTAGGCTTGGACAAAAACAAAAGAACATCGTCTGCATTTTGTGCTGTGTGTCTTTTATTTTAACAGAAGCTATATCGGCACATGCCTGAATGAGAGTAGCAAGGGGTTCCATGGCTATAGCGAAGAGAACAGGCGAAATAGGGCACCCCTGTTGGCACCCCTTGAACAGACTGCAACATTTCCTGATTGGTTACCACGGACGCCATTGGGTGTGCATAAATCATTCTTATCCAATTAATAAATTCCTTTCCAAACCCAAAATGCTCCAGAACCGACATCATATACTTCCACTCAATCTGATCAAACGCCTTTTCTGCATCAAGAGCTATTACCACTGTCTCAACCTTATAATCATGATACATTATGTTGAAAAGGCGTCTGAAATTGTAGTATATATGTCGGCCCGGGATAAAACCTGTCTGGTCAGGGTGTATGATGTCGGAAATATATTTTTGGCAGGGTAAACCTATTACCTATTGCAGATTCAGTCTTCCCAGCCTGGTGCAGGTCTACAATTTTGTTTCTGGTGTCCTTTGACAGCTCTTGTTTGAGGTTGTGGACAGGTGTCTTTTATACTGATAACAAGTTCAAACAGGTGCCATTAATACAGGTAACGAGTGGAGGACATAGGAGCCTATTAAAGAAGGTCTGTGAGAGCCAGAAATCTTGCTTGTTTGTAGGTGACCAAATAATTATTTTCCACCATAATTTGCAAATAAATTCATTAAAAATCCTACAATGTGATTTTCTGGATGTTTTTCCCCCATTTCGTCTGTCATAGTTGAAGTGTACCTATGATGAAATTTACAGGCCTCTCTCATCTTTTTAAGTTGGAGAACTTGCACAATTGGTGGCTGACTAAATACTTTTTTGCCCCACTGTCTGTCACTTTGAGTAGGAGTAGCAAAGCACGTCTACTCCATAGCATGCTCTCTAGCGCCCCCACCGTAAGCAATTTCAATGCACTTTTGTGATTCAAGGAAATAGCCTTAAAATATAAAGTGCTTTTTTGAGCACTCCTAGCTTTGCCGTTAAGGAATTGAAGCAGTTTTTTTGTTTGGAAGACAGCCTTGCATCCCCACCATCACACAACTACTGTTGTTGTTTACGCAACGCAAAAACTTCCCATTATAAGTCTCAATCTGGGTCAGGAGGGCATTATTAGAAAGCTTGTTCTATTCCCAACATGACTACCTAAGCTATAAAATACAATCTTACATCGTTAGGCTTCACAAGGCACTGCAAACAGATTGTAATTTTGGTGAGCATTGAATGGAGTCGTGAGTGCAGTCATGTCCGAGTTTGTTGCGCTTGATAGTACACACATTTAGAACAGCTGTCAGTTGAATCCCATACAGCACTGTAAAGTGGACAGCCTGAGTTCTGATACCATATATAGTATGTTAATGTACAGCCACTGAGTTCCAATTGAGGCGCTTATCAATGACTAAATCAGCCATTTTCAACCCGTATACGGGATGAGTGTTACTATTGAATCCAGTTCAGTTGGTGGTGGTAATGCACTTTAAAGTTGGTTGCCAACTGCCATATAAAATCCAGAGAAGAAGAAGAAGCCTGAAGGAGGAGAGATTACTAGATACGAACTTGGTTTACCCTTTTATCTGTGGATGAGTTGTCGGAGTAGAGGACCTTGTGCATTTCAGGTAAAATAATAACCCAATGTTTATATACCAGGACAAATTAGCTAGCAACAGCAAGCTAGCTAGCTAAATTGCCATAAATGTTTAATGTTTTTCAACCTGTCCCCAAATTAATATAGTTGGTTCAGAGTTCGTTTTGATATTTCAACCTTTGTGTCCAGGTCGCGTCTTGTGTAGGTTGACAAATTCCGGAAGTACACTCACGCCCGGTCTAGTCAGCATGTAAGAACCACAGCAGGATAAACAGCAGTTCAGTTACAAAAACTAACACAACCCCCAGAGTAATAAAACTTAAGACAACAGCAGGAAAGCAAGGGAAACAGCACAAGCTTCAGGAGTTTTTCAACAACCAATTGGCTAATTCCGATTAGCTGTGTAGCCCGCTAGCTACAGCACATTTTATCTTAATCAATCACCCACACCGTTCCTCTACAGCGTGTCTGAAGGAGTAAAGGAACCCCATGTTACTGACCGTCATCACTGGTGTGTGGCTCAGTCCCGTTGTCAGCCTCATCGATTGTGCCTGGCTCACTGTGGGGGCTGTCACTGTGGACACAGAGAGAGAGATGGACAGTCAGTCAATGGTCAACTCAGACACACCAACAACACTTGCATAGGTTACAGGGTCTAAAACTAATGCCTTCTTCAGTAAAGATGAGTTACAGGTCATACTTGGATCACTACCAAGTGAGGGATTCATTGAAGTAGGGGAAATTTATATCAGTATATTTCTCTAGGAAGTAGTACACGTTATAGTTGGACCAGCTCCAGGTAAGGGATTAATTTAACTACGAAAAATATGCATATTGATGCATGCTATCTTGTTGGCCATCTCTGTGAGTTTTGATATGTGAAACATTCCCAAACAGTATTATTGGCATCTGTGTAATAGAAATATAGTACAAAGACATAGATACACACACACACACACATACACACATATTGACACCCCCACATACACTCACACACTCACACATGCACACACACAATCACCACATATGTTGCTGCTACTATTTACTACTGTATTTACTGTGCAGTTCTGTCAATTTTACACCTGTTTACATGTACATACAGTGACTTCGGAATGTATTCAGACCCATTGACTTTTTCCACATTTTGTTACGTTACACCCTTATTCTAAAATGGATAAAATAATTGTTTTCCCTCATCAATCTACACATAATTATTCATTAAATTATGTATTAAAAATAAAAAACAGAAATACCTTCTTTGCATTAGTATTCAGACCCTTTGCTATGAGACTCGAAATTGAGCTCAGGTGCATCCTGTTTCCATTGATCATCCTTGAGATGTTTCTAAAACTTGATTGGTGTCCACCTTTGGTAAATTCAATTGATTGTACATGATTTGGAAAGGAACACACCTGTCTATATAAAGTTGACAGTGCATGTCAGAGCAAAAACCAAGCCATGAGTTCAAAAGAATTGTCCGTAAAGCTCAGAGTAAGATGGTACAGTTTTACATGCCCCCAGCCGATTGTGGTTTTTTTGTTAGTTTATTTGCGTTGTTTGTAACTTCTTTTTAAACTTCTTTTGTACATAATGTTGCTGCTACCATCTCTTATGACCGAAAATAACTTTTAGACATCAGGACTGCGATTACTCACCATGGACTAGCAGAATCCTTTTTTTCCTTTCACGACTCTGACGAGCCGGACGCGAAGGATGCACTGCTTCCTTGGGAACAGGCCCGATACCCGTGATCTGCGTGAAGAATTCTGAGAATTCGTAGGTGATCGAATAAACCCCCACCTCCCTCCATCCTGCTAGTAAACGTTTAATCTTTGGACAATAAAATTGACGAGTTACGCGGATGATTAAACAACCAACAAGACATTAAAAACTGTAACATCTTATGCTTCACGGAGTAGTGGCAGAACGACGACAACATCAACATACAGCTGGCTGGTTATACGATGTACCAGCAGGATAGAACAGCGGCGTCTGGTAAGACAAGGGGCGGCAGTCTATGTATTTTTGTAAGCTGTAGAAAACGCTACCTACTGAGAGAGTTTATATCTATTATTTGTAGCTGTTTACATATCACCACAGTCAGAGGCTGGCACTAAGTGTCACGTGTGACTAGATCAGTAAAAAAGTGGTCAAAGGAAGCAGATGCTAAGCTACAGGACTGTTTTTCTATCACAGACTGGAATATGTTCCGGGATTCCTCCGATGGCATTGAGGAGTACACCACATCAGTCATTGGCTTCATCAATAAGGGTAATGATGGCGTCGTCGCCACAGTGACCGTAAGTACATACCCCAGGCAGGATCCGCACTGAGCTTAAGGCTAGAGCAGCCGCTTTCAAGGAGCGGGACTCTAACCTGGAAACTTATAAGAAATCCCGCTATGCCCTCCGACGAACCACCAAACAGGCAACGCGTCAATACAGGACTAAGATCGAATCGTACTACACCAGCTCTGACGCCCGTCGGATGTGGCAGGGCTTGCAAATCATCACAGACTACAAAGGGGAGCACAGCCGAGAGCTGCCTAGTGACACGAGCCTACCAGACGAGCTAAACTACTTCTATGCTCGCTGCGAGGCAAATAACAAAGAAACATGCATGAGAGCGCCAGTTATACATGGAAGAATGTGTGATCACGCTCTCGATGTGAGTAAGACCTTTAAACAGGTCAACATTCACAAGGCAACAGGGCCAGATGGATTACCAGGACGTGTACTGCGAGCATGCGCTGACCAACTGGCAAGTGTCTTCACTGACATTTTCAACCTCTCCCTGTCCGAGTCTGTAATAATAACATGTTTTAAGCAGACCACCATAGTGCCTGTGCCCAAGAACACTAAGATAACCTGCCTAAACAACTATCGACCCGTAGCACATGAAGTGCTTTGAAAGGATGGTCATGGCTCACATCAACACCATCATCCCAAAAACCCTAGACCCACTCCAATTTGCATACCACCCCAAAAGATCCACAGTCTCTCAGGAGACTGAAAAGATTTGGCATGGGTCCTCAGATCCTAAAAAGTTTCTACAGCTGCACCATCAAGAGCATCCTGACTGATTGCATCACTGCCTGGTATGGCAACTGCTCGGCCTCCGACCGCAAGGCACTACAGAGGGTAGTGTGAACGGCCCAGTACATCACTGGGGCCAAGCTTCCTGCCATCCAGGAACTCTATACCAGGTGATGTCAGAGGAAGGCCCTAAAAATTGTCAAAGACTCCAGCCACCCTAGTCATAGACAGTTCCCTCTGCTACCACACGGCAAGCGGTGCAGGAGCGCCAAGTATAGGTCCAAGAGGCTTCTAAACAGCTTCTAACCCCAAGCCGTAATACTCCTGAACATCTAGTCAAATGGCTACCCACACTATTTGCAGTGCCCCCCCCACCCCCTTTTTACACCACTGCTACTCTCAGTTGTCATCTATGTATAGTCACTTTAATACCTCTACCTACATGTACATATTACCTCAACTAACCGGTGCCCCCGCACATTGACTCTGTATCGGTACCCCCCTGTATATAGTCTCGCCATTGTTATTTTACTGCTGCTCTTTAATTACTTGTTACTTTTATCTCTTATTCTTATCCATATTTTTTTGAAACTGCATTATTGGTTAGGGGCTCGTAAGTAAGCATTTCACTGTAAGGTCTACACTTTTTGTATTCGGCGCATGTGACTAATAAAATTTGATTTGAGACAGTCAAGGCACAGATCTGGGGAAGGGTACCATAAAATGCCTGCAGCACTGAAGGTCCCCAAGAACACAGTGGCCTCCATCATTCTTAATAAATGGAAGAAGTTTGGAGCCACCAAGACTCTTCCTAGAGCTGGCTGCCCGGCCAAACTGAGCAATCAGGGGAGAAGGGCCTTGGTCTATGGAGATGGGAGAACCTTTCAGAAGAACAACCAATTCTGCAGCACTCCACCAATCAGGCTTTTATGGTCGAGTGGGCAGACGAAAGCCACTCCTCAGTAAAAGGCACATGACAGCCTGGTTAGAGTTTGCCAAAAGGGACATTAAAAGACTCTCAGACCATGAGAAACAAGATTCTCTGGTCTGATGAAACCAAGATTGAACACTTTAGCCTGAGTGCCAAACGTCACGTCTGGAGGAAACCTGGCACCATCCCTACGGTGAAGCATGGTGGTGGCAGCGTCATGCTGTGGGGATGTTATTCAGCAGCAGGGACTGGGAGACTAGTCAGGATCGAGGGAAAGATGACCAGAGCCAAGTACAGAGAGATCCTTGATGAAAATCAGGTTCACCTTCCAACAGCACAACCACCCTAAGCACACAGCCAAGACAAAGCGGGAGTGGCTTATGGACAAGTCTCTGAATGTCCTTGATTGGCTCAGCCAGAGCCTGAACTTGAACCCAATCTAACATTTCTGGAAAGTCCTTAAAAAAGCTGTGCAGCAACGCTCCCCATCCAACCTGAGCTTGAGAAGATCTGCAGAGAAGAATGGGAGAAACTCTCCAAATACAGGTGTGCCAAGCTTGTTGCGTCATACTCAAGAAGGCTCAAGGCTGTAATCGCTGCCAAAAGTGCTTCAACAAAGTACTGAGTAAAGGGTCTGAATACTTATGTAAATGTGATATTTCAGTTATTTATTTTGTATAAATTTGCACACAAAAAAAACAACTGCTTTTGCTTTGTCATTATTGGGTACTGTGTGTAGACTGATGAGGAAAAAAACCAACTCGATACATTTAAGAATAAGGCTGTAACATAACAAAATGTGAAAAAAATCAAGGAGTCTGAATACTTTTTGAATGCACTGTACAGTATCGACCTGGACTATCACCAGTATCCCTGCCCATTGATATGGTACTGGCCTTGCATATAGCTTACATTCTCCTGTCTATATTATTTCTTGTGTGTTTTTATTTCCCTGATTTAGTATTAATTCGGAGCTCTTTTAAAAATAATCTATTCTGGATTTGACACTTTTCTATTTCTTTACCTTGATATTGAATATGACATTGTTGAGAAAGAGCCTGCAAGTAAGCATTTCACAGCACTGTTTAAACCTGTTGTATCCTGTGCACATGACAAATCAACTTTGATTTGATTTTGATTTGAATAATTAGTTCTACATGAATGAACATTAGAATATCTGTATCATGAATATTGGGATAAAACGCAACAACGAGAAAAGGCCATTCAAACAGTTACATAATGTATCCTTCCATGCAGACCTGCTCTTTAACTAAATACCATTCCACATTTCTAGCCACTAGATAAAATTAATTATCTAAGGGCCTCCCGGGTGGCGCAGTGGTTAAGGGCGCTGTACTGCAGCGCCAGCTGTGCCATCAGAGTCCCTGGGTTCGTGCCCAGACTCTGTTGTAACCGGCCGCGACCGGGAGGTCCGTGGGGCGGCGCACAATTGGCCTAGCGTCGCCCGGGATAGGGAGGGCTTGGTCGGTAGGGGTGTCCTTGTCTCATCGCGCACCAGCGACTCCTGTGGCGGGCTTGGTGCAGTGTGCGCTAGCCAAGGTGGCCAGGTGCACAGTGTTTCCTCCGGCGCATTGGTGCGGCTGGCTTCCGGGTTGGATGCACACTGTGTTAAGAAGCAGTGCGGCTTGGTTGGGTTGTGTATCGGAGGATGCATGACTTTCAACCTTCATCTCTCCCGAGCCCGTACGGGAGTTTTAGCGATGAGACAAGATAGTAGCTACTACAACAATTGGATACCACAAAATTGGGGAGAAAAAGGGGTTAAATTAAAAATAAAATCTTAAGTATTATATCCAAGCACTGTCTGTCAAAGCATGTGCTTAAGAAAAAAACACCCCCATAAGGAATGCACTCAAGCTTTACATAAATGAGCCTAGCATCCTCATCTCCACTACACACTCCAAATTCTGCTCTTTTCACCACATTATCAAGCAGGATGGTAATGTAGTCTGTGAGTGACCATGCCATATGCTGGAGCGGCCAGAAGAAGAACAATCTAACTTTACTGGTGCTAAACCCAGGGTTACACAAGTAACAGTATTACTGCTTTAGCCTTAGCCATACAGTATGTCTTCAGTGCATGTTTTAAAGATGGTGACCTCCCAGGTCTAGCTACTTCTCACCAGTACTCCTCTCCTCCAGTCATGCACTTCTCATAGACTGGCCCGTCCAGCTCACGGTGGCTGGGAAAGATGACCTCGTTGTGGATGATGATGGTCTTGATGACCTCATTGACATGCGCCTGGATGGCTACAGGGTCCTGTCCGTCGGGGATGGGCATCAGGGTGGGGCCGAAGCAGATGGCCAGGTTATAGGGATCCATCATGTTCTCATCACTGTACTGGGACAGACTGGAGGGGAAGAGACAGAGAGATGAACCAGTCAACTCCATATTTACATTATGAGGTGAATTGATGGGTGGATCCATTAAACATACTCAAAGACCTACGTTTCCCAATAGAAGTGAGGCCTATCTGTTTCCCAAATCAAATCAAAGTTTATTTGTCATGTGCGCCGAATACAACAGGTGTAGTAGACCTTACAGTGAAATGCTTACTTACAGGCTCTAACCAATAGTGCAAAAAAGGTAGTGCAAAAAAGGTATTAGGTGAACAATAGGTAAGTAAAGAAATAAAACAACAGTAAAAAGACAGGCTATATACAGTAGCGAGGCTATAAAAGTAGTGAGGCTACACACAGACACCAGTTAGTCAGGCTGATTGAGGTAGTATGTACATGTAGATATGGTTAAAGTGACTATGCATATATGATAAACAGAGAGTAGCAGCAACGTAAAAAGAGAGGGGGCACACAATGCAAATAGTCCGGGTAGCCATTTGATTAACTGTAATATAATGAGGGTTGAGTGAGTTGAGATCTACAACTTCACTGAAGTAGCAACATGTACTTTACTACATGAGTTGAGATCCATTTTGCCCCTCCACCACATCTCAGTATAAGGAAATCTTTAAACCCCCTACCTTTAGTTTCAATAACCCCCAGCATCTCAACTTAGCTAGCACATTCCTCAGTTTCCCTGTTAAGCTTAGATTCCCACACCCTTCCAACCTTAACAGGCCTGCCCTTAAAACTTCACAGTTTAACAGGCCTATTAATAAGCCATCCTGGTTTAGGGGGCAGTAAGCCCATCCTCCCTTCCAGCAACATCCTAGTCAGGCAAACGGCCTATCCTCACACTCATCTGTTTTAAGAGGGGCTCATAATCAGAACAGAGTGGTGTGGAGCAGTAAAGAACTACAGCTGGCCCAGAGCCTAACTGTCTGAGGGGGGTATAAAACACAGAGGTAAAAGTCTGAATGTGGAATCAAACACTTTGTTCTGCAGTGGAACCAAGCAAAGGGAGCATCAATAACAGCCCAATAAAACAGGACAGGTATATTACTGGGTTGATGGATCTGTTTCTGAGCCCGTAAATAAGTTCTAAAGAGCTGCTGGCAGACGCGGTAATAAATAGGAGGTGAACAGTAGGGTTGTTCAATAACTCTCTGAATACTGCAGCAGAGATTCACTCGGCTCCGAAGTTTTTATAAAAGTTATCATTTTAGACCTTCACTCCCTCCTGGTTTACTGTATTCCCTTAGTGTATAGGTTCTCTGGTATAGGGACAACTCTCTGGTATAGGGACAACAAAAATTCATCAACAGAGGACTGTGATATGTGAGTTGTTATGTCAATGTGGCCAACTTACTGATTGAGGAAAGCGAACAGGTATCTCATGACGATGATGACGGTGCGAGGAAGAGTCACAACAATCTGCTGGACGTGATGCGCTCTCTCAGCTCCAGACTCCAGCTCTGAAACAGAAGAAGGCCAGAGAGTCATAACACCACCTGGCACTGAGATTAATGGGAGGAAAATAAAGACATGATGCTCCATAACAACACCATGATCTATTGAATATACAGAATGATCAGACTTTAGCAGGGGGCTGGCAGTCATACTAAGGGTGTGTAATGACAACACAAACACTCCTATTATTAATAGATAACCCCTCCTCATTTAAATCAGACGATATGGTGATTTGAGTGACTGGGCTATCTGGAGCAGGGTGAAACACTGCAAAGCTGTGCTGAGTTAGTAGACTGATGTGGTCCCCTCTCTCCTCCCTTCCTATTGGGTTTCTACTGAATCACAGGCAGGCAGACAGACATGGGGTTGAGATTGTTTCCATGTGTTCCACTGCGTGCCTCTAGACCCTACCCTGCTATACCATAAAGCAGTGTGTGTAGGGTGTAGAGGTTGGGGCGTGATGATGTATCTGTGGACCTGGAGGTTGGCTTCTCTCTCTTCTATTTTGATTCTATCTCTACTAGTGAGGTACCCACCTAGATAGTGTGAATAATCCAAAGGCATGTACTGTACTGTAGCCCCAGTTGTGTTATTACACCACCCAGATGGATAGGAATATGGTATCATTTCAGTTACCCTGAACACATTTACTACATTGACCAACAGTGTAGAGTCTACTCACTTATAGTAGACATGAGATCCAGGAAGCGTTCCTTGGGGAACAGAGGGTTCTCCAGGCCCCTGAAGTACAGCTTGAGGACCCCTGCCACTGAGTTGATGTCATGTTCATTCTGGTCTTCAATCAATGGGTCTTCACCTAGTAAAACAATAGAGTAGAGTTATTATTTTGGAGTATCTGACCACTGCAACAGAACTGAATCACTGAAAAGATTAGCCAATAAATAATTCATAACTGTACATATATATATATTTTTAAAGTGGGCTAACAAATTCTTGCTTGTTACACGTAGAAAATATTATGAAGATATCTACTGTATGTCTGAAGTTCAATGGGTTTTTAGTGTTTATTGATCCTGAGCTGCAGAGGAAAAACTAAAAGCTAATCTATCACCAATTACCCCCAGTCTCACCAGGGACCTACCTCTCTCAAATGAGTTTTTAATATCATTAACCTCCACCTGGGATCCAGGCACACGGAATATGCCCTGCTGCTGGAGCCCTGCAACACATAGAAACATCATACTGAGTCCAAGGCTGAGCCTGAGCCCACCATTATCCCCAAACCCAGACGGCCGACTACATGAAATGTAATCTAGTCATAAAGGGACATGTTTTTTCTTCTTCCAGGTGAGGGCCCCTCAGATGGTCTGCTGCCTATGGTTTCTGTTAGAGAACCCCTAATCAGTTTGTGGGTGTTTGATTAGGTCTAGGGGGGAGGGGTCAGGAGGGGGTACAGGCCTTGGGGCTACACCTCTATGGCTGGAGTCAGATGTGGAGGCGGACAGAAGGATGAAGATATGAGGAGGGAAGGTTGAAGTGATTAGTAAACAAAGACCAAGGGACCTGTCAGTCCCTATGCGTGATGCGCTGCCACGTGATGTGTTACCACGCTCCTGTCACGTTATTCACTGGGGGCTGAGGTGTTAAATCAAAGCAGGTACAGTATCAGTCAAAAGTTTGGATAGACCTACAGTACTCATTTAAGGGCTTTTCTTTATTTTTACCATGTTCTACATTGTAAAAATAATAGTGAAGATATCAAAACTATGAAACACATATGGAATCATGTAGTAACCAAAAATGTGTTAAAGAAATCGAAATATATTTTAGATTCTTCTTTAGATAGCCACCCTTTGCCTTGATGACAGATTTGCCCACTCTTGGCATTCTCTCAACCAGCTTCACCTGGAATGCTTTTCCAACAGTCTTGAAGAAGATCCCATATATGCTGAGCACTTGTTGGCTGCTTTTCCTTCACTCTGCGGTCCAACTCATCCCAAAACCATCTCAATTGGGTTGAGGTCGGGTGATTGTAAAATAGCCCTTACACATCTTGGAGGTGTGTTTTGGGTCATTGTCCTGTTGAAAAACAAATGATAGCCCCACTATGCGCAAACCACATGGGATGGCATATCACTGCAGAATACTGTGGTAGCCATGCTGGTTAAGTGTGCCTTGAATTCTAAATAAATCACAGTGTCACTAGCAAAGCACCCCCACACCATCCCACCTCCTCCCCAATGCTCCATGGTGGGAACTACACATATGGAGATCATCCGTTCACCTACTTTGCGGCTCACAAAGAAACAGAGGTTGGAACCAAAAATCTCAAATTTGGACTCATCAGACCAAAGGACAGAGTTCCACCTGTCTAATGTCCATTGCTCATGTTTCTTGGCCCACGCAAGTCTCTTCTTCTTATTGGTGTCCTTTAGTAGTGGTTTCTTTGCAGCAATTCGACCATGAAGGCCTGATTCACGCTGTCTCCTCAGAACAGTTGATGTTGAGAGGTGTTTGTTACTTGAACATTTATTTGGGCTGCCATCTGAGGCTGATAACTCTAGTGAACTTATTCTCTGCAGCAGAGGTAACTCTGGGTCTTCCTTTCCTGTGGCGGTCCTCATGAGAGACAGTTAACTCTAATGAACTTATCATCTGCATTAGAGGTAACTCTTGTGTCTTCCTTTCCGGTGGCGTTCCTCATGAGAGACAGTTAACTCTAATGAACTTATCCTCTGCATTAGAGGTAACTCTTGTGTCTTCCTTTCCGGTGGCGTTCCTCATGAGAGACAGTTAACTCTAATGAACTTATCCTCTGCATTAGAGGTAACTCTTGTGTCTTCCTTTCCTGTTGTGGTCCTCATGAGAGACAGTTAACTCTAATGAACTTATCCTCTGCATTAGAGGTAACTCTTGTGTCTTCCTTTCCGGTGGCGTTCCTCATGAGAGACAGTTAACTCTAATGAACTTATCCTCTGCATTAGAGGTAACTCTTGTGTCTTCCTTTCCTGTTGTGGTCCTCATGAGAGACAGTTAACTCTAATGAACTTATCCTCTGCAGCAGAGATAACTCTGGGTCTTCCTTTCCTGTGGCGGTCCTCATGAGAGACTGTTTCATCATAGCGCTTGATGGTTTTTCAACTGCACTTGAAGAAACTTTCAAAGTTCTTGAAAATTTCCAGATTGACTGACCTTCATGTCTTGAAGTAATTATAGACTGTCATTTCGCTTTGCTTACTTGAGCGGTTCTTGACATAATATGGTATTTTACCAAAAAGGGCTATCTTCTGTATACCCTTACCTGTGTCACAACACAACTGATTGTCTCAAACATATTAAGGAGGAAAAAAATCCACAAATTAACTTTTAACAAGGCACACTTGTTAATTGAAATGCATTCCAGGTGACTACCTCATGAAGCTGGTTGAGAGAATGCCAAAAGTGTGCAAAGCTGTCATCAAGGCAAAAGTTGGCTACTTGGAAAATCTCAAATCTAAAAAATATTTGGATTTGTTTAACACTTTTTTGGTTACTACATGATTCCATATGTGCTATTTCCTAGTTGTGATGTCTTCACTATTAGTATACAATGTAGAAAGTAGTAAAAATACAGAAAAACTCTGGAATGAGTAGGAGTGTCCAAACTTTTGACTGGCACTGTATGTCTCAAGACCTGGAGATGTTTTAGTGACTGTATTACCTCTACCCAGAGGATATATCATCTGTTATGTTCACAGTGGAGTTCATAGCTTTCTGAATACCCTTCTATACAGTCAATACAGTAAAGGTGTCATTTTAGTAGACTTACCATACAAATTGATGTGTCGAATACAGCTCTCAACCACAAGAGGAATAGGTTGACCTGAATCCTGAGAGCAAATCATGGCAATAGTGAGAGCAAAGCATGGATGACTGACACTAATACAGTGACAAGAAAATTATTAACCACAAATACTAGACTGTCCATATTGTTAGATTCTGTTGTTTATGTAAAACAACGTACATTTCAGCATACTGTGTATTCTATTAATCAGAGCACAGAGTGTTCTAGGCCTGCCCTGCACCCTGGCATAAGGAAATAAATGCCTCTTCTTGATGGCTTCATAAACAGCAGTGTCCACCAACATTCATATGAGCACCATTAAAGTGACAGATATAAACCATTGCTATTCACAGCCCCTCATTATAGCAAGCAAACAGTCATGAAACAAGTGGAGTAGCAGTGACATGCTATTGGAGCACATTAGTATGACTGCGTGTGGAGGAGAAGGCAGAAATCAGCATGTAGAACTATTAGTGTAATAGTTTTCAGGTGGACCCACTCTACAGCACCGTGCCACGCGCCCTACCTCCCATCCTACCACCCCCCACTGATAGTACCTGGTTGCGGGTACGGGCATTCCGTCTTCCCCTGGGGCAGAAAGTAGCGCAGCAAGGAGGTGCAGAGGGAAGGAGGCAGAGAGGCAACACAGTTAGAGAAGCACAGATGACAGACAGAGCCCCCCCTGGAGGCCTGGAGGATAAGCACAGGTCAGAGGCCGCTGGGATGGCTTGAGATGCAGTGAGACGGGGTGCAGTGAGGGACAGAACCAACTAACACAGGGCTCTCTACAGAGCCACTATGGGGACTATGAGACACGGTATCCTCACGTCTGAGGATTAGCCGAGGTTAGAGGCCTGTGCTACTACTACTACATCTAAAAGGATAGGGAGACACTAATCCTCTTTCACCCTGTCTGTGTGCATCGTCAGAGCCATGGAAGAGAGGAAGAGGAGGTGAGGTTAAAGACAGAGGTTACGGGATGAGGTTGAGCAGTGAGCAGGAAGAGAGAGCAAGGGAGAGAGAGGAGGACCCTAGCTGCCCTCTCTTTCCAGCCCCACAGAGGGCACTAATTCACACACCCTAGCCATGGGCGGGTACCTTGATGAATGTCTCCATATTGCCGTTAAACAGTTTATGGTTATAGATGGAGCGCGGCCTAGGCTTCCGCATTTTCTGTGGTTTAGGGGGTAGAGTGGGGGGCCTGGGGAGATGACGGGTGAGGAAGGGAACAAAAACACCATATGCTGTGAAACAGTTGAACGAACACGCAAGGCTAAAATGCAGATATACAAACATCTCTCAATAGTCCTGATTTCCATCTTCCCAAATATCCCCATCTGCTCTATTTTATTTTTATGTGTGTAAGCAGGAGGAAGTGATCCATATCCAGATGTTGAAAAGTCCACCAAAATTAGACGTTTTTTCACTTACTGGTGTGTGTTATTTAAACCTGATGGCTCTGCCCTGTAATTAACCCTTAGGCAGCGCGAGGCTGGGCTGCTGGGAGTGTTGGGTCTCTGAGTGTCTCGGAGGCTGGGGGCCCCTTCATAAAACCCACTCTGACTGACTTATTGAAAACATGAGAGGTTAATGATTCCTAATATATAGCTAAATGTAAAAATTAATCAGAGCTTATAAAATCAAGCACACCTGCTGATAGTTCAGGTTATCCCTGACATATACACTGAGTGTACAAAACATTAGGAACACCTTCCTAATATTTATTGCACCCCCTCTTTTGCCCTCAGAACAGCCTCAATTCGTTGGGGAATGGACTCTACAAGGTGTCAAAAGCATTCCACAGGGATGCTGGCCCATGTTGACTACAATGCTTCCCACAGTTGTGCGAAGTTTGCTGGATGTCCTTTGGGTGGTGGACCATTCTTGATACACACAGGAAACTGAAGCGTGAGAAACCCTGCAGCGTTGCAGTTCTTGACACAAACCGGTGGGCCTGGCACCTACTACCATACCCTGTTCAAAAGCACTTAAATACTTTGTCTTGCCCATTCACCCTCTGAATGGCACACATACACAATCCATGTCGCAAGGCTTAAAAATCCTTCTTTGTCACGTTCGTCATAACGAGGAGACCAAGGCACAGCGTGAGATGAATACATTATTTTAATGAAGAAAGAACACAGAACAAACTATACAACCCAACCGTGACGCTATAAACACGAGTGCTGACATGCAACTACACATAGACAATAACCCACAAAACCAAAAGCTGTCTCTGATTGGGAACCAATTCAGGCCACCATAGACCTACATATACCTAGACATACTAAAACCCCATAGATATACAAAAACCCTAGACAGGGCAAAAACACCTAGACAATACAAAAACACCTAGACAATACAAAAACAAAACCAACCACCCTCATCACACCCTGACCTAACCAAAATAATAAAGAAAACAAAGATAACTAAGGTCAGGGCGTGACACTTTAACCTGTCTCCTCCCCTTCATCTACACTGATTGAAGTGAATTTATCAGGTCATATCAATAAGGGATCATAGCTTTCACCTGGATTAACCAGGTCAGTCTATGTCATGGAAAGAGCAGGTGTTCCTAATGGTTTGTACACTCAGTACAGTGTGGTTAGCAGACCGGTGGTACTTCGGCAAGGCCGGTCATGGACAGGGCAAACTAAAGTTTGCCTGGCTATCCAGACTCCTTGCTCTGGCCAAACGCTACGCTATGCCCACGGACGTTAGTTTATTCTCCACAATGAGTCTGGATCTGAGTACCTCCCTGACCCTTCACCGAATAAGAACACATTTGGGACCGTCTGATTGGTCCATAACCGATGGGTTGGGTCAAGGCCAGAAAACACGTGGGTGAAACGGCGGTGACTGGCATTGATGCTCTGATTGGCTAGAGACGATCCAATCGCTGATGAATTTGTTTTGAACGATCTCAGACTAAAGATTGTAGCAAACGACAGAGCAGTGGAGGAGTCATCAAGTAGCATTCCTAAAATATATTTTCGTCTTATCCAAACTTATAAAAATATGACAAAACATATTAAAATACACCTACGAATTTACTTCAATAATATCACACACACACACACACACACACACACACACACACACACACACACACACACACACACACACACACACACACACACACACACACACACACACACACACACACACACACACACACACACACACACACACACACACACACAGCATGCCTGCTCCAACTGCACTGCGGTCCTGGAGCCCTTCCCAGAGACAGAGAGCAGTGACACACAGCCCTGTCCGCTCTGCCATCCAGCCGGAACTCTAAACACAGCCTCAACCATTCTGCTCATTGTGGCTGTGCATCACACGATGCTTAGGTTTGTATTAACTCCTGGAAATAAGGTAAATGGAGCCAAAAATAATGGTTGTATGTGAACAAGATGCTCTGAGAACTCCATCCTGTATGACCTGCAGTAGCTTGTTCCTTTGTTTTGATTAATTTCACCTTTATTTAACCAGGGAGGATAGTTGAGAACTAGTTCTCCTTTACAACTGCAACCTGGTCAAGATAAAGCAAAGCAGTGCGACACAAACAACAACACAGAGTTAAACATGGGATAAACAAAAGTACAGTCAATAACACAACAGAAAAATCTATATACAGGGTGTGCAAATGTAGTAAGTTTAGGGAGGTAAGGCAATAAATAGGCCATTGTGGCGAAATAATTCAAATTTAGCATTAACACTGGAGTGATAGATGTGCAGAAGATGAATGTGCAAGTAGAGATACTGGGCTGCAAAGGAGCAAAATAAATAAATAACAATATGGGGATGAGGTAGTTGGGTGGGCTATTTACAGATGGGTTATGTACAGGTGCAATGATCGGTAAGCTGCTCTGACAGCTGATGCTTAAAGTTAGTGAGGGAGATGTAAGACTCCAGCTTTAGTGATTTCCGTTCCAGTCATTGGCAGCAGAGAACTGGAAGGAAAGGCAACCAAAGGAGGAGTTGGCTTTGTTGGTGCTGCTATGGTGACCAGTGAGCTGAGATAAGGCGGGGCTATCCCTAGCAAAGACTTATAGATGACCTGGAGCCAGTTTGCTTGGCGACGAATATGAAGCGAACGCCAGCCAACGAGAGCATACAGGTCGCAGTGGCGGGTGGTATATGGGACTTTGGTGACAAAACGGATGACACTGTGATAGACTACATACAATTTGCTGAGTAGAGTGTTGGAGGCTATTTCGTAAATGACATCGCCGAAGTCGAGGATCCGTAGGATGGTCAGTTTTACGAGGGTATGTTTGGCAGCATGAGTGAAGGATGCTTTGTTGCGAAATAGGAAGCCAATTCTAGATTTAATTTTGGATTGGAGATGTTTAATGTGAGTCTGGAAGGAGAGTTTACAGTCTAACCAGACACCTAGGTTTTTATAGATGTCCACATATTCTAAGCCAGAACCGTCCAGAGTAGAGATGCTAGACGGGCTGGCACGTGCGAGCAGCGATCGGTTGACGAGCATGCATATAGTTTTATTTGCATTTAAGATCATTTGGGGTCCACGTAATGAGTGTTGTATGGCATTGAAGCTTGTCTGGAGGTTTGTTAACACAGTGTCCAAAGAAGGGCCAGAAGTATACAGAATGGTGTCGTAGAGGTGGATCAGAGAATAACCAGCAGCAAGAGCGACATCATTGATGTATACAGAGAAAAGAGCCGGCCCGAGAATTGAACCCTGTGGCACCCCCATAGAGACTGCGAGAGGTCCGGACAACAGGCCCTCCAATTTGACACACTGAACTCTATCTGAGAAGTATCAGACACCCACTGACATCAAATAACCTTAAATATGCACCACAATGTTTGGAAACATACATAGATGTAGGTTATCATTCATTAGGGACTTTGTTTATTTGGCTGAAGACTTGATAGTGTAGGACTGTGTATATTTTACAGTAAAAGTTTTATAATCATCATACAATAATCATTATTACTCTACCCAATGACTGTGCATGTTAAATCCAATTTCTATAAGTTCAGTTGAAAAGGCGTCCTGGAACAAAGGCAGGGAATTTGAAATGGTTTAGTTATCTTAAAACATCTTACCTCGTAGTCCCACATTCAGCCCTTTCTCCTGCAAACACAGAAGAGAGAAATGTCATTAAGAATATGAGGGCATGGTATGCACAGTGCGCAGGCTAACTCCTGCTCCTCTACCAGGGCTCAGTGAAGGATTTCATGGGAATAGTCAAAGCTATTGAGGGAGAACTGAATGGTCTAGCAACAACAGCATCCCTGAGACAAAGGCATTGAGCTGTCGCCGTAGAAACCTCAGAGAGGACCCTGTGGGGTGCAGGCCCGCTGCCCGAGGGAAGAAAAGGGCTCTGGGTGGGAGGTGGAAGACTGGGGGTACAGGGGGGGTCATCTCACACTGGTGACACTGTTTAATGTCAGTGCCAGCTCACTGAGCCCTTTGTCCCAAAGCCCTGTGCATGTCTCAGCACACAAAGAGACACATCTACACGCACAAGCACCAAACCCAAATATTCAAATAGTTTCACTTTCTTTCAAACTTTCACCAAAAACACACACACAGACAGCACCTCTCTCTCTCTCTCTCTCTCTCTCTCTCTCTCTCTCTCTCTCTCTCTCTCTCTCTCTCTCTCTCTCTCTCTCTCTCACACACACACACACACACACACACACACACACACACACACACACACACACACACACACACACACACACACACACACACACACACACACACACACACACACACACACACACACACACACACACACACACACACACACACACAAACACTGTCACGCCCTGACCATAGAGATCCTTTTTATTCTCTATTTTGGTTAGGTCGGGGTGTGACTAGGGTGGGTCGTCTAGTTTTTTCATTTCTATGTTGGCCTGGAATGGTTCCCAATCAGAGGCAGCTGTCTATCGTTGTCTCTGATTGGGGATCATATTTAGGCAGCCTTTTCCCACTGGGTTTTTGTGGGATCCTGTCTATGTCTAGTTGCCTGCGAGCACTACATTAGTTTCACGGTTTGTTTTGCGCGTTATTGTTTTCTGTGAGTTTCAGCCAATAAGCATGTGGAACTCTATGCATGCTGTGCCTTGGTCCATTAATTCAACCAACAATCGTGACACACACACACACACACACACAAACATTTTCTAATCTCAGGTAGACGTTGAGTGTAGGTTTGGCAGTGAAGAAGTCCGTTAGTTGTTATGACTGTAATCCGTATCCATCAGAAGAGTTCTCCCACTAACCACAGCTCTAACTGCTGCATCTATGAACTCATTTCAAAGCCAATAGTTAATCAAAGGTTTATTAACTAGGGTACAGAAAAGCCCTTGGTCTTTTATATAGAATCCATTGAGCATTGAATGAGAGACAATGGTGATGACTGACCCATTTCTCTATACATAATGTTGGCAGTACAGATGCCCTATCTTAATCTTAATGTTATGTTGATTTGTCCTGCCATCCAGGTCTCCAGTTGGTCATGTTGTACATATGTATATGTATAAGATGTTCTTTACACAATCCAAAAACCGTCCATTATAAATCGCAATCTGGGTCAGGTGAGCATGATTTGAAAGCTTGTTCTATTTCCAACAGAACTAGAGAAGTTATAAAACATGATCTTACAGTGTTCAGCTTCACAAGGCAGTTCAGAGAAACAGATGGTAATGTTGGTGGGTATAGAAAGGAGTCATGAGTGCATTCAGGTTCGTGTGCTGCAGCAGATTCTCTTCAAGAATAAACAAACATTAGCTCATTCTGTTCAGAACAACCCAGGGTATGACGACATGGCATCTTGTAATTGTACATCAAACTTAGTGATCAGAAACGTTGACCCTGTATAGGACATGAGTTTTATGATTGGCCCAGCGTCGTCCGGGTTAGGGGAGGGTTTGGCCCAGCGTCGTCCGGGTTAGGGGAGGGTTTGGCCCAGCGTCGTCCGGGTTAGGGGAGGGTTTGGCCCAGCGTCGTCCGGGTTAGGGGAGGGTTTGGCCCAGCGTCGTCCGGGTTAGGGGAGGGTTTGGCCCAGCGTCGTCCGGGTTAGGGGAGGGTTTGTCCCAGCGTCGTCCGGGTTAGGGGAGGGTTTGGCCCAGCGTCGTCCGGGTTAGGGGAGGGTTTGGACCAGCGTCGTCCGGGTTAGGGGAGGGTTTGGCCCAGCGTCGTCCGGGTTAGGGGAGGGTTTGTCCCAGCGTTGTCCGGGTTAGGGGAGGGTTTGTCCCAGCGTTGTCCGGGTTAGGGGAGGGTTTGGCCCAGCGTCGTCCGGGTTAGGGGAGGGTTTGTCCCAGCGTCGTCCGGGTTAGGGGAGGGTTTGTCCCAGCGTCGTCCGGGTTAGGGGAGGGTTTGTCCCAGCGTCGTCCGGGTTAGGGGAGAGTTTGGCCGGGGGGGCTTTACAAGTAGGCCGTCGTTGTAAATAAGAATTTGTTCTTAACGGCTGACTTGCCTAGTTGAATAAACGTTAAATAAAATGTGAGGTGCACATTTGTGTTTGGGTTGATTTACTACATCAAAGAGGTATTTATTATAATCCTCAACATCTCATCTTTTAAAATATACCAAGTCATCTTAATTTATAGCATTTCCCTCACTGTAACAACAAAAACATGTCAAAAGTAGCCCAATTACCAGGAGAGGTTGGGGCAGCTTCTTGTCGTGCGTGGTGTTCAGAACAGCTGTCAGTCAAACCCATACAATGCTGTGAAGCGCAGTCAGAGCTCTGACATCATGTATAGCATTCCAATTTAGGCGCTTATTAATGCCCAAATCTGCCATTTTCAACCCGTATATGGGTATGAGCGTAAAGGGTTAAGTGGGTTAAGTGTTTCATCGTAACTACAAGAATACAGCAGTAATTGGTGACTGAAGCACTTTTGTTCAATGAGCCAAATGCTTTATGTAAAAGATGTAAAGTTGAGGTCTCGATATTCTAAACCTACATTTCAAATACAGTGCCATAATCTAACAATAGGCAATGAATCATTATGATGGTGTATTTGTATGACTAGCTGTGAGTTCTACCTGCGTTAACTGGAGATATTCATGGTGAACCTCTCTACACCATCTAATACAGAAGATCTTGGTGCTTGCCTACGGAGCTGTGAGTGGAACGGCACCTCAGTACCTCCAGGCTCTGATCAGGCCCTACACCCAAACAAGGGCACTGCGTTCATCCACCTCTGGCCTGCTCGCCTCCCTACCACTGAGGAAGTACAGCTCCCGCTCAGCCCAGTCAAAACTGTTCGCTGCTCTGGCCCCCCAATGGTGGAACAAACTCCCTCACGACGCCAGGACAGCGGAGTCAATCACCACCTTCCGGAGACACCTGAAACCCCACCTCTTTAAGGAATACCTAGGATAGGATAAGTATCCCCCCCCCCCTTTAAGATTTAGATGCACTATTGTAAAGTGACTGTTCCACTGGATGTCATAAGGTGAATGCACCAATTTGTAAGTCGCTCTGGATAAGAGCGTCTGCTAAATGACTTAAATGTAAATGTAAGATCTGTGATTTCCACTCAGAATCCAGGAAGGAACAGTAGCTATCCCAGTCACATTGACTAGTTTTCATGTTGACATAGTGCTGTAGTAACCTATACAGTGAGGTCTGATGTGTGCACCATGTGGTATTCTCCATGGTCTCCAATAACACACACACACACACACACACACACACACACACACACACACACACACACACACACACACACACACACACACACACACACACACACACACACACACACACACACACACACACACACACACACACACACACACACACACACACACACACACACACACACACACACACACACACACACTTAATGAGCAGGCTAGATTGATCACCTGAATAATTAAACATTGTTGGTATGTCCCTACACAGACAGCAGCACTGGGCCACGATCACACAAACAAACAAGCTGTGGGCTATGTTCACATGAAAACACATTCAAGCAGTCTGAGGAATAAGTTTGAGGTATCAGTTCATAGAGATCTGAAGGTGACAGAGGAACATTAGGGATGCCTAGACTGACAAGACAAATCCATGTCGACCAAGTTTCTGCACTATATGTGAGTATGGTGTGAAATGATGTGTGTGTGTGTGTGCGTGCATGGCCTCAGCTGGTTGTGCCTGCTGTCCCTCTCTACTAGGTGAACCCCTGGTGCAGTAGCAGCTGCTGAGATGGTGCTGCTGGGAGCTGGGACATCCTGACTGATTGGGCGTAAACTACTCACGGCTGAGGTGACAAAGGACCTCCTGGGAGGGGCGGGGGTTTCTATTACCCATACTCCTCCAGGATCCTCCTAGAGGCTACAACATACAGGAACCAACCAGTGCAATGTCTCACTGGTGCAAATGAGAAGAGAGGAGTGGGGATCGATGGTGCTTTAGTGTTTTCTTGTGATTCCTTTGATGCAACTCGCCTTTGAATTTGAACTTAATTCCTCTTCCCTGGTTCCCTTCTGCCCCTTGAGAAGAAACAAGTTCATGTGGTCTCATCCAGGTTCCTCTGCCTGGTACAGATTTGCTCATTAGAGAAGAGCTCCACAACACTACTCGGCCTGATGGCGGCCATTTTACAGACCCATCACCTATCACATAGTGATTTTTGGCTCATACCGAGCTAGGCGTTGACACGCAAGGCCTGGCGCCTGCCATTAACATCACTGTGACCAGAAGGAAGTAGGAGCATTAAGAGAAGGGGTGTCAAACTAACATTGATTTAAATAGATATGATGTCATTGGTGGAGAGACCGAGGGGCCTTACCTTCTCCCAGTGTCTGCTTCAGGAGGTCATGTTTGGCCTGCAGTTTAATGATGAGGTTGCTGCCGTTCAGGAACTCCTTAAATTTCTGTGAACCCAAACAGACCAGATGAAGGTGTCAGTGAGTGAACAGTGCTAATGGGATGTGACTGGAACAGGCGGAGACGCCTGCCATCCACCACAGAGGCCAGAGAACACATTCAGTCAGTTTCATTCTGTACGGAACAAACTCAATCTGTTTCAGGGATAATTGGATTTCCATGTGATTTCCAAAGCATGGGGCTTGTCATATGTGTTTTATGGAATAGTGTGATGGCTGATGGCTTGATGTTGATGTGCAGTACTGTACACTGCAGTGGCTATGGCAGTACAGCCAGGTATGTTACTTAACTATGAAACAGATTTAACAGGCAGTTGTCCTGAGGCATGGCTGCATATCTCAGGGCAAAACAGGCAGGTATGAAGGCTATCTATAACAGGCAGGTATGAAGGCTGTCTATAACAGGCAGGTATGAAGGCTATCTATAACAGGCAGGTATGAAGGCTATCTATAACAGGCAGGTATGAAGGCTATCTATAACAGGCAGGTATGAAGGCTATCTATAACAGGCAGGTATGAAGGCTATCTATAACAGGCAGGTATGAAGGCTATCTATAACAGGCAGGTATGAAGGCTATCTATAACAGGCAGGTATGAAGGCTATCTATAACAGGCAGGTATGAAGGCTATCTATAACAGGCAGGTATGAAGGCTATCTATAACAGGCAGGTATGAAGGCTATCTATAACAGGCAGGTATGAAGGCTATCTATAACAGGCAGGTATGAAGGCTATCTATAACAGGCAGGTATGAAGGCTATCTATAACAGGCAGGTATGAAGGCTATCTATAACAGGCAGGTATGAAGGCTATCTATAACAGGCAGGTATGAAGGCTATCTATAACAGGCAGGTATGAAGGCTATCTATAACAGGCAGGTATGAAGGCTATCTATAACAGGCAGGTATGAAGGCTATCTATAACAGGCAGGTATGAAGGCTGTCTATAACAGGCAGGTATGAAGGCTATCTATAACAGGCAGGTATGAAGGCTATCTATAACAGGCAGGTATGAAGGCTATGTATAACAGGCAGGTATGAAGGCTATCTATAACAGGCAGGTATGAAGGCTATCTATAACAGGCAGGTATGAAGGCTATCTATAACAGGCAGGTATGAAGGCTATCTATAACAGGCAGGTATGAAGGCTATCTATAACAGGCAGGTATGAAGGCTATCTATAACAGGCAGGTATGAAGGCTATCTATAACAGGCAGGTATGAAGGCTATCTATAACAGGCAGGTATGAAGGCTATCTATAACAGGCAGGTATGAAGGCTATCTATAACAGGCAGGTATGAAGGCTATCTATAACAGGCAGGTATGAAGGCTATCTATAACAGGCAGGTATGAAGGCTATCTATAACAGGCAGGTATGAAGGCTATCTATAACAGGCAGGTATGAAGGCTATCTATAACAGGCAGGTATGAAGGCTATCTATAACAGGCAGGTATGAAGGCTATCTATAACAGGCAGGTATGAAGGCTATCTATAACAGGCAGGTATGAAGGCTATCTATAACAGGCAGGTATGAAGGCTATCTATAACAGGCAGGTATGAAGGCTATCTATAACAGGCAGGTATGAAGGCTATCTATAACAGGCAGGTATGAAGGCTATCTATAACAGGCAGGTATGAAGGCTATCTATAACAGGCAGGTATGAAGGCTATCTATAACAGGCAGGTATGAAGGCTATCTATAACAGGCAGGTATGAAGGCTATCTATAACAGGCAGGTATGAAGGCTATCTATAACAGGCAGGTATGAAGGCTATCTATAACAGGCAGGTATGAAGGCTATCTATAACAGGCAGGTATGAAGGCTATCTATAACAGGCAGGTATGAAGGCTATCTATAACAGGCAGGTATGAAGGCTATCTATAACAGGCAGGTATGAAGGCTATCTATAACAGGCAGGTATGAAGGCTATCTATAACAGGCAGGTATGAAGGCTATCTATAACAGGCAGGTATGAAGGCTATCTATAACAGGCAGGTATGAAGGCTATCTATAACAGGCAGGTATGAAGGCTATCTATAACAGGCAGGTATGAAGGCTATCTATAACAGGCAGGTATGAAGGCTATCTATAACAGGCAGGTATGAAGGCTATCTATAACAGGCAGGTATGAAGGCTATCTATAACAGGCAGGCATGAAGGCTATCTATAACAGGCAGGTATGAAGGCTATGTATAGCAGGCAGGTATGAAGGCTATGTATAACAGGCAGGTATGAAGGCTGTCTATAACAGGCAGGTATGAAGGCTATCTATAACAGGCAGGTATGAAGGCTATCTATAACAGGCAGGTATGAAGGCTATCTATAACAGGCAGGTATGAAGGCTATCTATAACAGGCAGGCATGAAGGCTATCTATAACAGGCAGGTATGAAGGCTATGTATAGCAGGCAGGTATGAAGGCTATGTATAACAGGCAGGTATGAAGGCTATGTATAACAGGCAGGTATGAAGGCTATGCATAACAGGCAGGTATGAAGGCTATCTATAACAGGCAGGTATGAAGGCTATGTATAACAGGCAGGTATGAAGGCTATGTATAGCAGGCAGGTATGAAGACTATGTATAGCAGGCAGGTATGAAGGCTATGTATAGCAGGCAGGTATGAAGGCTATGTATAGCAGGCAGGTATGAAGGCTATGTATAGCAGGCAGGTATGAAGACTATGTATAGCAGGCAGGTATGAAGGCTATGTATAACAGGCAGGTATGAAGGCTATGTATAACAGGCAGGTACTCACAGCTATGTATAGCAGGCAGGTATGAAGGCTATGCATAACAGGCAGGTATGAAGGCTATGTATAGCAGGCAGGTATGACGGCTATGCATAACAGGCAGGTATGAAGGCTATGTATAGCAGGCAGGTATGAAGGCTATGTATAGCAGGCAGGTATGACGGCTATGCATAACAGGCAGGTATGAAGGCTATGTATAGCAGGCAGGTATGAAGGCTATGTATAGCAGGCAGGTATGAAGGATATGTATAACAGGCAGGTATGAAGGCTATGTATAGCAGGCAGGTATGAAGACTATGTATAGCAGGCAGGTATGAAGACTATGTATAGCAGGCAGGTATGAAGGCTATGTATAGCAGGCAGGTATGAAGGCTATGTATAGCAGGCAGGTATGAAGGCTATGTATAGCAGGCAGGTATGACAACTATGTATAGCAGGCAGGTATGAAGGCTATGTATAGCAGGCAGGTATGACAACTATGTATAGCAGGCAGGTATGAAGACTATGTATAGCAGGCAGGTATGAAGACTATGTATAGCAGGCAGGTATGAAGGCTATGTATAGCAGGCAGGTATGAAGGCTATGTATAGCAGGCAGGTATGAAGGCTATGTATAGCAGGCAGGTATGAAGGCTATGTATAGCAGGCAGGTATGAAGGCTATGTATAGCAGGCAGGTATGAAGGCTATGTATAGCAGGCAGGTATGAAGGCTATGTATAGCAGGCAGGTATGAAGACTATGTATAGCAGGCAGGTATGAAGGCTATGTATAGCAGGCAGGTATGAAGGCTATGTATAGCAGGCAGGTATGAAGGCTATGTATAGCAGGCAGGTATGAAGGCTATGTATAGCAGGCAGGTATGAAGACTATGTATAGCAGGCAGGTATGAAGGCTATGTATAGCAGGCAGGTATGAAGGCTATGTATAGCAGGCAGGTATGAAGGCTATGTATAGCAGGCAGGTATGAAGGCTATGTATAGCAGGCAGGTATGAAGACTATGTATAGCAGGCAGGTATGAAGACTATGTATAGCAGGCAGGTATGAAGGCTATGTATAGCAGGCAGGTATGAAGGCTATGTATAGCAGGCAGGTATGAAGGCTATGTATAGCAGGCAGGTATGACAACTATGTATAGCAGGCAGGTATGAAGGCTATGTATAGCAGGCAGGTATGACAACTATGTATAGCAGGCAGGTATGAAGGCTATGTATAACAGGCAGGTATGAAGGCTATGTATAGCAGGCAGGTATGAAGGCTATGTATAGCAGGCAGGTATGAAGGCTATGTATAGCAGGCAGGTATGACAACTATGTATAGCAGGCAGGTATGAAGGCTATGTATAGCAGGCAGGTATGACAACTATGTATAGCAGGCAGGTATGAAGGCTATGTATAACAGGCAGGTACTCACAGTGAAGTAGAAGACCTCTGTCTCCTGCTGGTTTGCCCGTCTCTTGGCCACGTTCAGTTTGCTCATGTAGGTCTCAGAGGCAACAGACTTCATGGACTCATTGGAGCGGCTATGTTGGAAAGCATCGGACACATCAAAGTCCTCCACAGTCAGCATGTCCTGCATGGTCTGCATGGTGGCGTCCAGTGTCTTCCTCACCTACAGCAAAGGGAATGATTCAACAACTGACACGATGACAGATGAACTAGGATTTCCTACTCAGTCGGGGTGGCAGGGTAGCCTAGTGGTTAGAGCGTTGGACTAGTAACTGAAAGGTTGCAAGTTCGAATCCCTGAGCTGACATTGAAAATAAGAATTTGTTCTTAACTGACTTGCCTAGTAAAATAAAGGTCAAATAAAAAATAAAAAATTGATCCATGTCCTTCAGAACAACAAGAAAGGGAAGAATGTCAACAACAAAAAATGAAATGGTGACAAACGAAACAGCATTTCCTCCTCAGTCATTTGATCCAGGTCCTTTGTAACATAATAGGCTAACATAATAAGGATTTTTAAACTTCAGGGTTCCCTACGACATGTGCAAGGTCAAGTGTGAGCGATCACCAGCATATCCCATTTCAAAGACAAATTGACCCTGAATAACAACTGGTACGGGGCAGTGTACCAGATGACCCACTGGTCAGCCATCCATCAGAATAACAGCAGAATATGAAGAGCGTCTGGATGTAAAAGGGCTGCGGGCTCTTTCTCTATAGCGCTGAGATTACCCGCCAGTTATATGAGATGGAGGCATAGTCATCAGGGCAGGCTGTAGCTAGCTAGCCAGCCAGGGTCATTAGCACCTCCGTTAGCACTTGCATCTACTCAGAGGGTGAGAGGTGTGTGTGTGTGTGTGTGTGTGTGTGTGTGTGTGTGTGTGTGTGTGTGTGTGTGTGTGTGTGTGTGTGTGTGTGTGTGTGTGTGCGCGCGCACTGGCTGCTGCTCCCACTGAGAAGGACCAGTCATCACAACACACAATAGACCATCAACAGTGATGTACTGCATCTACATGGAACATGCACCCATTAGTGTTTTCACACAAGTTAATATCACAAGCTGAATATACTCTCTGCTCCCAAGGAGTGTGTGTGGGCCACTGAAATGGACTTGCGATGAGAACTGATGGTCTCTAAAGACCGGCTGAGTTTGGGCATGTCAAAGAGAGAGGTGACAGAAGCTACAGAGCAGTCTCAGTGGGGGGAAGCAACAGACACACTGGGGGGGGGGGGGCGCTATCATGGACTCCAGAGTGGTGCAGCTGTCTAAGGCATTGCATCTCAGTACTAGAGGCATCACTACAGACCCTGGTTCGATTCCAGGCTGTATCACAACCGGCTGTGATTGGGAGTCCTGTAGGGTGGTGCACAACTCGCCCAGTGTCGTCCGGGTTAGGGTTTGGCCGGATAGGCCGTCATTGTAAATAAGAATTTGTTCTTAACTGACTTGCCTAGTTAAATAAAGGTACATTTTTAAAAAGCCTTCACCTCCTCGTTCTCGATCTTGAGCGTGGCCAGGCGGGACTGCAGCTGGTGGTAGCGCATCAGAAGCTCAGTCTGCACAGGCTGCTGGGCACTCACCTGACACACCTGAGAGGACACATAGACAGAGGGGTACGGGCTGGGCAAACTGTCTCACGGGATTGGAAAAAAACATGCATGCTGCTGGCATGAATGTGGTTTCCATGGTTTAATAAATGTATTGTTTGTACTTGTAACTTGGATACATTTTGATAAAGATATAGTATGAATCTATAAATGTACCAAATGTATCAGTCATTTAACACCTCTCACCTCGTCCCCCATGTGGGGCAGGTACTCGAAGCGCATGGGAGGGCAGAACACCTGGTTGTGCATGTCCATGATCTTGTGCTTGTCGCTGCGGGAGTCCAGGTTGTCCACGGCGTTCTCCATGACGTCCAGGCCCTCGTGGCGACTAGTCTCCAGGTTGTACTCAGCTGACAGGTAGGTCCTGAAGGTACGTGCCAGGCTGGCATGGTAGCCCAGGTCGCAGCACTATAGATACAGTCATTATAGTATATTATAATACAATAACTAACATAAGAGTAGAATATAATAAAGGAGTTGATCATGACCTGACTGGAAGCATACGCCAAGGGTCCAGAGTTTTCCAGCACAGGTCATGTGTCTAAGAACATTATGAACAACCTAACAAACCAGTCTGAATCCATGCCCTCATTATACACAAGGCAATGTGATGAACTCAGTCTTTAGCATGCACACGATTTAGTTACACAATTCCGATCATTTCCTACAAGCATGTTACTAACCTGACCTCCAACATGAACTAAATTCCAAATTAAACACTGTTTGGGGTTAACGGGCAGAAATAGAATAATAGAATACACCAAATTAGAGAAGCAAGTACAGTATGACACCTAAGATAATTAGCTCAACCATGGAGCTGCATAAACTAACCTCATTACTATAGCCAAGTGGGTTTCTAAGAGGCTTCGAGGGGCCTGAGTCTGACTGCCTAGTGATTCACTAAACGCTCTTTCATAAACACACAGGAAGTTGCGCTCGACTCCAATGATAAACCCCCATATCTGCGGTTGTTTTATAACAGGGTCGGTGTACAATGAGTAAGGATATGGGAGCACAGAGCTCTTTATGGTACAGAGTTGTATTTCAACAGGCCACATCCCATAAGAAACACACTGCCTGGCTCTAATGAGTTCCATGCTTTGATTGAATCATGGTCCTATCATGAGTAGACTGTAGCAGGAGTGCTGACAGGCAGAATACTGGTACTGCAGAACTGATGACATTGTTCATTTGCATGCAAAAGACGTCTGTACTTTATTTTCATTGATTCGGGTGGACAGGGCCGACTTGCAGTGTGGATGTCTGTTTTGATGTCTGGCTGCTAGTGACTGTTTCTGTGTGGCATGACAAACAGGCCCTTATCCTCTGCAAAGCTTGTGGCGGCAAAGCACAGCGAGTCGTGCTCACAATCCCTTTCCCTGCAGTGGGGCCGGATTTGGGATGACATGGCCCCTTTTGCTTGCCAGACACAAGAAGCAGCTCCAACAAAGTGACCCAGCACAGAGACACAGCCGTCAATCAGAGGTCTCCGTCTGGCAGACCCCTGTGTAGCCTACAGCTCCTTCACACTTCACACAGCCGTCAATCAGAGGTCTCCGTCTGGCAGACCCCTGTGTAGCCTACAGCTCCTTCACACTTCACACAGCCGTCAATCAGAGGTCTCCGTCTGGCAGACTCCTGTGTAGCCTACAGCTCCTTCACACTTCACACAGCCGTCAATCAGAGGTCTCCGTCTGGCAGACCCCTGTGTAGCCTACAGCTCCTTCACACTTCACACAGCCGCCAATCAGAGGTCTCCGTCTGGCAGACCCCTGTGTAGCCTACAGCTCCTTCACACTTCACACAGCCGTCAATCAGAGGTCTCCGTCTGGCAGACCCCTGTGTAGCCTACAGCTCCTTCACACTTCACACAGCCGTCAATCAGAGGTCTCCGTCTGGCAGACCCCTGTGTAGCCTACAGCTCCTTCACACTTCACACAGCCGTCAATCAGAGGTCTCCGTCTGGCAGACCCCTGTGTAGCCTACAGCTCCTTCACACTTCACACAGCCGCCAATCAGAGGTCTCCGTCTGGCAGACCCCTGTGTAGCCTACAGCTCCTTCACACTTCACACAGCCGTCAATCAGAGGTCTCCGTCTGGCAGACCCCTGTGTAGCCTACAGCTCCTTCACACTTCACACAGCCGCCAATCAGAGGTCTCCGTCTGGCAGACCCCTGTGTAGCCTACAGCTCCTTCACACTTCACACAGCCGCCAATCAGAGGTCTCCGTCTGGCAGACCCCTGTGTAGCCTACAGCTCCTTCACACTTCACACAGCCGTCAATCAGAGGTCTCCGTCTGGCAGACCCCTGTGTAGCCTACAGCTCCTTCACACTTCACACAGCCGTCAATCAGAGGTCTCCGTCTGGCAGACCCCTGTGTAGCCTACAGCTCCTTCACACTTCACACAGCCGTCAATCAGAGGTCTCCGTCTGGCAGACCCCTGTGTAGCCTACAGCTCCTTCACACTTCACACAGCCGCCAATCAGAGGTCTCCGTCTGGCAGACCCCTGTGTAGCCTACAGCTCCTTCACACTTCACACAGCCGCCAATCAGAGGTCTCCGTCTGGCAGACCCCTGTGTAGCCTACAGCTCCTTCACACTTCACACAGCCGTCAATCAGAGGTCTCCGTCTGGCAGACCCCTGTGTAGCCTACAGCTCCTTCACACTTCACACGGCCGTCAATCAGAGGTCTCCGTCTGGCAGAACCCTGTGTAGCCTACAGCTCCTTCACACTTCACACGGCCGTCAATCAGAGGTCTCCGTCTGGCAGACCCCTGTGTAGCCTACAGCTCCTTCACACTTCACACAGCCGTCAATCAGAGGTCTCCATCTGGCAGACCCCTGTGTAGCCTACAGCTCCTTCACACTTCACACAGTCGATGTTTAGAACATTTTAAAGAGAAACATCCTGGATATAATCTCTCTCATTGTCAAAAGTCTGTCTAGCCTCAAGCCTCAATTCAATTGCATCATATGTTTCTAGGCATACAGTACTTTACATATGCAGGATCTCTGTATCCAACTCCCTGACCTGTTCAGAGTATTAGAAGAGGCCAGGCAGGCCTGGGGCAATACCACAGTAACCACCCAGCAGTAGACCAGCAGGGAGGTGGGAGAGAGGGGGAACATCTGGTGGTAGAATCACCAGGTAACCCAGGGCTGAATGATCCCTGCCACGACCACCATGTAACCCGGGGCTGAATGATCCCTGCCACAACCACCAGGTAACCCGGGGCTGAATGATCCCTGCCACGACCACCAGGTAACCCGGGGCTGAATGATCCCTGCCACAACCACCAGGTAACCCGGGGCTGAATGATCCCTGCCACGACCACCAGGTAACCCGGGGCTGAATGATCCCTGCCACGACCACCAGGTAACCCGGGGCTGAATGATCCCTGCCACAACCACCAGGTAACCCGGGGCTGAATGATCCCTGCCACGACCACCAGGTAACCCGGGGCTGAATGAACCCTGCCACAACCACCAGGTAACCCGGGGCTGAATGATCCCTGCCACAACCACCAGGTAACCCGGGGCTGAATGATCCCTGCCACAACCACCAGGTAACCCGGGCTGAATGATCCCTGCCACAACCACCAGGTAACCCGGGGCTGAATGATCCCTGCCACGACCACCAGGTAACCCGGGCTGAATGATCCCTGCCACAACCACCAGGTAACCCGGGGCTGAATGATCCCTGCCACGACCACCAGGTAACCCGGGGCTGAATGATCCCTGCCACGACCACCAGGTAACCCGGGGCTGAATGATCTCTGCCACGGCCACCAGGTAACCCGGGACTGAATGATCCCTGCCACGACCACCAGGTAACCTGGGGCTGAATGATCCCTGCCACAACCACCAGGTAACCCGGGGCTGAATGATCCCTGCCACGACCACCAGGTAACCCGGGGCTGAATGAACCCTGCCACAACCACCAGGTAACCCGGGGCTGAATGATCCCTGCCACAACCACCAGGTAACCCGGGGCTGAATGATCCCTGCCACAACCACCAGGTAACCCGGGCTGAATGATCCCTGCCACGACCACCAGGTAACCCGGGGCTGAATGATCCCTGCCACAACCACCAGGTAACCCGGGGCTGAATGATCCCTGCCACGACCACCAGGTAACCCGGGGCTGAATGATCCCTGCCACGACCACCAGGTAACCCGGGGCTGAATGATCTCTGCCACGGCCACCAGGTAACCCGGGACTGAATGATCCCTGCCACGACCACCAGGTAACCCGGGGCTGAATGATCCCTGCCACAACCACCAGGTAACCCGGGGCTGAATGATCCCTGCCACGACCACCAGGTAACCCGGGGCTGAATGATCCCTGCCACAACCACCAGGTAACCCGGGGCTGAATGATCCCTGCCACGACCACCAGGTAACCCGGGCTGAATGATCCCTGCCACAACCACCAGGTAACCCGGGGCTGAATGATCCCTGCCACGACCACCAGGTAACCCGGGCTGAATGATCCCTGCCACAACCACCAGGTAACCCGGGGCTGAATGATCCCTGCCACGACCACCAGGTAACCCGGGGCTGAATGATCCCTGCCACAACCACCAGGTAACCCGGGGCTGAATGATCCCTGCCACGACCACCAGGTAACCCGGGGCTGAATGAACCCTGCCACAACCACCAGGTAACCCGGGGCTGAATGATCCCTGCCACAACCACCAGGTAACCCGGGCTGAATGATCCCTGCCACAACCACCAGGTAACCCGGGGCTGAATGATCCCTGCCACGACCACCAGGTAACCCGGGGCTGAATGATACCTGCCACAACCACCAGGTAACCCGGGGCTGAATGATCCCTGCCACAACCACCAGGTAACCCGGGGCTGAATGATCCCTGCCACGACCACCAGGTAACCCGGGGCTGAATGATCCCTGCCACAACCACCAGGTAACCCGGGGCTGAATGATCCCTGCCACGACCACCAGGTAACCCGGGGCTGAATGATCTCTGCCACGGCCACCAGGTAACCCGGGGCTGAATGATCCCTGCCACGACCACCAGGTAACCCGGGGCTGAATGATCCCTGCCACGACCACCAGGTAACCCGGGGCTGTAATGATCCCTGCCACGACCACCAGGTAACCCGGGGCTGAATGATCCCTGCCACGACCACCAGGTAACCCGGGCTGAATGATCCCTGCCACAATCACCAGGTAACCCGGGGCTGAATGATCCCTGCCACAACCACCAGGTAACCCGGGGCTGAATGATCCCTGCCACGACCACCAGGTAACCCGGGGCTGAATGATCCCTGCCACGACCACCAGGTAACCCGGGGCTGAATGATCCCTGCCACAACCACCAGGTAACCCGGGGCTGAATGATCCCTGCCACGACCACCAGGTAACCCGGGGCTGAATGATCTCTGCCACGGCCACCAGGTAACCCGGGGCTGAATGATCCCTGCCACGACCACCAGGTAACCCGGGGCTGAATGATCCCTGCCACGACCACCAGGTAACCCGGGGCTGAATGATCCCTGCCACAACCACCAGGTAACCCGGGGCTGAATGATCCCTGCCACGACCACCAGGTAACCCGGGGCTGAATGATCCCTGCCACAATCACCAGGTAACCCGGGGCTGAATGATCCCTGCCACAACCACCAGGTAACCCGGGGCTGAATGATCCCTGCCACGACCACCAGGTAACCCGGGGCTGAATGATCCCTGCCACAACCACCAGGTAACCCGGGGCTGAATGATCCCTGCCACGACCACCAGGTAACCCGGGGCTGAATGATCCCTGCCACGGCCACCAGGTAACCCGGGGCTGAATGATCCCTGCCACGACCACCAGGTAACCCGGGGCTGAATGATCCCTGCCACGACCACCAGGTAACCCGGGGCTGAATGATCCCTGCCACAACCACCAGGTAACCCGGGGCTGAATGAACCCTGCCAACCATACTGGCCACATAGCTGCCTGTATACACAGAGCCTGCACCCAGACCCTGGCTAGGGTTTCATTCCTCCAGCCATTAGTGGTCCACAAAGCAAACTCACCCTGTTCACCAACCGTAATCACAGACTTCTCAAGCATACTTGCTGCTGGGCTGCATTGGCTTTGCATTTTGAATTATGATGGTGGTTCACCTAGGTATGGTCTTTTCTGTCATGTAACTGTGTATTTCTCTCTATTTCTATAATCCAATGGATACTCTGGAGGGGAAGTTGCATACAGTTCAACGTAACACATTATTTATTAGAAGTGGACCAAAAGAAGAGGGTGAAAACCCTGGCTGTACTGTAGATTTGAGGAATGAAGTAAAATAAAAGGGAAGTGTTTTGTTTTGAAGTAGGAAGCACATAGGACCAGATTCGTTTCTGTGTGCGTGTGTGTGTGTATGTGTGTGTGTATATGTGTGTGTGTGTGTGTGTGTGTGTGTGTGTGTGTGTGTGTGTGTGTGTGTGTGTGTGTGTGTGTGTGTGTGTGTGTGTGTGTGTGTGTGTGTGTGTGTGTGTGTGTGTGTGTGTGTGTGTGTGTGTGTGTGTGTGTGTGTGTGTGTGTGTGTGTGCCACCCAGGGTCATGTTTCACCATCAGTGTGTTTTAGTTGGCTCCCTGGGAGAGTGTGGTGTGTGACAGTAACAGGGCCACGCTCCGCTCCAAGTCTCTCAGCACAGCTTCCAAAGGGGCCTTACCCCTGACAGCACTCCAAGCCCTCCCAGATATATGAGGGCATGACAGATGGAGGAAAGGAGAACAGGGGTAAGAGAGGGAAGAGAAGACCAGGAGGAAGGTATTCTGACTGTCAACACTGAACCATTCCCTTGACAGGAAGTCATCATTCATATTCCAGAAGAATCATAACAATGCCTTTTGGGTGGTAACATATAGTCATTCAGTTAGATATAGTCATTCAGCCACTCAGTTAGACATACAACAGTACTACTGGAGTGCTTAGAACAAACTATTGTGTTTGAGATTAAGAGACACAAAATGGATGTAAACACTTTCAGTGTTTCAAACCAACAGAGCAGCTTGAAGCAATACAGCAAACGGGCTAAGAACCGTGAAACAGATGGTGAGAATATATAGTGTAGCAACGTTAGACCAACATTAGACCAACGTTACACCAACATTACACCAACCTTAGACCAACGTTAGACCAACATTAGACCAATGTTAGACCAACATTACACCAACCTTAGACCAACGTTAGACCAACATTAGACCAACGTTACACCAATGTTAGGCCAACATTACACCAACCTTAGACCAACATTAGACCAACATTAGACCAATGTTAGATCAACATTACACCAACCTTAGACCAACGTTAGACCAACATTAGACCAACGTTAGACCAACATTGGACAATCCCAGCTGTGAGACACAAACCAGCCTGTGTGTCTATCGCATACTTACATCAATCATATCAGAGACATCGTGGATGTAGTATTTCGCCACAACGGCATTCGTTGCTGCCAGGTTCAACAAATAGTCGTTGCGGGCTTTAGTGCACTTCAGCTTGTTCTCAGAGTACTTGGCTTGCCTCTGGGGGAAGGAGAGGGGAGAAAGACAGAGAAATGGAGAGCAGACAAAGAGGGGGAGAACAGTCCACGATATGAAGCAACGTTGAGTGGGCTAAATGGTATTTGCACAATAACATAGGAGGATTGCTGTGCAGCCTGATGGCCTGGCTTAGTGTTGTAAGGAAAGAGGTTAGAGGGGTCCACTGTAAGAGATGTTTTTTAAGAATCCCCATGTCGACAATATCATAAGTGGTCTACCCAGGCTGGTCCTTCAGTCACTCCCTCACAGCCATTCTGTCTGTCTGCTAACACTTGGCACAACAATCTGCACAGCCCAGATGTGAACAATTGAAATAGCCATAAAATATTGTTTCGGTCCAGTGTGCTTGCAAACAAAAACAGACTAACACAAACAGTCACACGAGTGTTCTCCAATTGTGCCCACACATAAAACAAGTCATGTTTACAATGTGTCAATGACAGGTCATCTACGAGAATGAAATCTATAGAAATATGCTGTACTTAAACAGTTTAGATTTCTCATTGCAGAAATAACACAGAACTCTAGATGGTGCACTGGCTTTGTTGCTATGGGTAACTGGACATGCTGCATCTGCTTAACGCATCCGGCTGGGAAATATTACATGATTCATAAAACAGAAGAAGTAGTCGTCTGCTGTTCACATAGCATCACTAATGGATGCTAGTAGACCAATACATAATGGTATTGACAAAAACAATTGACTGAAATGGAAAGCAGCGGCACAGAATCATTGAGACTTGGCTCACAAGCAGGACTAAAGAGAGAGACAATTTAACAGCCAAACCTCCACTTGTGTCTGTGTGTGAGTGTGTTTGAAACCACTCATTATCCTCTTCCCGATGGATAATACTGGATAACATGTACTTCAAATACATACACATGTACTTCAAATATACATGATTCACTAACTCAAATTGCACATGTCCATTATCATGCAAATGAAGACAGTACATTGGAGAAAAGGGGATTATGGCTTGATTGTCTCATATCCTTGTCTCCTCTCCTTCTTGTCTCCTCTCCTTCTTTGTTCGGAGGTAGCTAGAAGGATTCTGAATGAGGCTGCCACTGTAGCCTGCTAAATTAAGTCACTAGGCAGCGCAGAGAGAAATAACGTCCATAGCTACAGCAAGTTATAAATAGTGAGTGGGGTTGGTATGGTTCTCCTGGCAGCATCTCTGTAGAGATGGCAGCCTGAGGAGGGAGGAAAGCTGTTGGCCTGACAGCCTTTTGATTCCCTGAGCTGCACCGATAAGGGAGATGCATTGCAGAAATTCCCCCTGAAAATCTAATCAAATTGTATTTGTCACATGTGCCGAATACAACAGGTGTAGGCTTTACCATGACATGCCCTTGCCAAAAACGCAGCTTTCAGAGTGCATGTGTGTCTAGCTGTGGACCCATGCTCCGGGCGGTCGGCTCGCTCTCTCAGAGCGGTGAGCTTAAACAATGGACCTGCACCCACTCTCACAAAGCCTTACTATCTTTTCATGCACATACTACTGAGAGGATCCCTCTGGCCCAAAATGGGCGCACAAAATAACACTTATGGAAGTGACTAGGCTGAAAACGTAGAGTACCAGCAGCAGTCCCAGCCAACAGCTGTTATAGATATTATTACGGTCATCAAGCCTTGGTGTCAGCCTCACCTTCTCCTTCATCTTCTCGATCTTCCTGACGGAGCTGCGTCTCTGGGGCCGGTCCTCGTGGCGCAGCAGGTGGACGTTGAGGTCAGCAGACTTACTGAACTGCTTCTCCTCCTGCTTCTCAGCGTCCTTCAGCTTGCTCTCAGCGCTGATGCTCTCTGTGTGGTACATGTGGTAGGTCTTCATCACCTGGAGGAGCAGGACAGGATGAAGAGGGTGGAACAAAAACTGGAAGTAGAGCAAACAAATGGGTGACCTGAGGTGACACATAGTTTGAATCTCTGCTATACTAACATCAAGCTGCATGATATATTCCCTTCAACGTTGGCATGTGGAAGCTGTTATTTGCCCCTTTGTTGGCCTAAGCTCAGTGAGTGTACACACAAGCAAGAATACGTGCGTGTGCACACACAGACAGACACACATGCACACACACACTGTAGGGTGTGTTTCTACTTCAGTACTCGTGTCCCCCATTTAGCCAGCAGATGCCAGTCAGATAATGTTTTCAATGGAGCATGACTGGCAGACAGACAGACAGACAGCACAGCATATCACAGTGGGTCTAAACCTCAGACAGACAGACAGACAGACAGACAGACAGACAGACAGACAGACAGACAGACAGACAGACAGACAGACAGACAGACAGACAGACAGACAGACAGACAGACAGACAGACAGACAGACAGACAGACAGACAGACAGACAGACAGACAGACAGACAGACAGACAGACAGACAGACAGACAGACACCCTTGTAAAGTAGAGCCCTGATGTGCGCAGCATCTTAAAACGCCTCCTGTGCGTTTTACTCGACAGTGAGTGAGACCCAGTACTATAACTAGATACACCCCAGGATGTTAGACTGACTGAGAGCCTGACATTAACGCTAGTTTGTTCTCTTCCAGTAGTTAATGCTCACTTTGTGTAGCATCATGTGACTGGATGGTGTGGCTGCCTTTCATCTGGAAAGAGTACTAGACCCTTATGTGACCACCACAGGGTTAATGGGTTAGTTCGGGTTATGTCAACTCAAACACACAGACAGAATCTCTACTATTTCCATCTGACTGCTAGTGTGTGATAGTAAGGTTTCTTAGTCAGAAGAACAGCATGTATCCGTCATCTAGTCTATGTTTCCACCAACAGAGCTCCACTGCACAAGGTGCTACAAGTCTTAGGAGAAAAAGAAAAAAAAGACAAAGATTTGAAAGGCAAAAGAGAAAAAAACAAAGAAAATAAAAACTATGATCTACTCTGGTATATGACAGAGCTCACAGTAGAAAGAAGTCACTCCAGTGTTTCGAGAAACTAGGTCAGCAGTGTGCATATCCCTAAGTTGGCAACCCAGTTTCCAGTCAACTTTGAGCAGCACAACTAAAAGACCTGCAGCTAAAGACAAAGACATTTGCAGGAACATTGAGGTGAGGCAGGGTCTCCCTTCCAGGAGGTGTGTGTGGTTACGGTGAGTCTCCACTCAGACAATAACCTGAGGCTATTTGACTTAGGAACACGCTCTCTGTTTTTGCACTGATGAAAGCTACCAGGAACATATTCCATTGTGGAAATACAGACATACGTGATTTCCACTTAAAGTGAACCATGGCTGCAGCACTGACATGTTAATGCAGAGACCTCACCCAACCTAGCATGACAGACAGCTAGCACAGCACAGACAGCACAGAACAGTGGGTCTAACCCTCAGACAGACAGCTAGCACAGCACAGACAGCACATAACAGTGGGTCTAACCCTCAGACAGACAGCTAGCACAGCACAGAACAGTGGGTCTAAACCTCAGACAGACAGATAGCACAGCACAGACAGCACATAACAGTGGGTCTAACCCTCAGACAGACAGCTAGCACAGCACAGACAGCACAGAACAGTGGGTCTAACCCTCAGACAGACAGATAGCACAGCACAGACAGCACAGAACAGTGGGTCTAACCCTCAGACAGACAGAGACAGACCGACAACACAGAACAGTGCGTCTAACCCTCAGACAGACAGAGACCGACAACACAGAACAGTGGGTCTAACCCTCAGACAGACAGAGACAGACCGACAACACAGAACAGTGGGTCTAACCCTCAGACAGACAGAGACAGACCGACAACACAGAACAGTGGGTCTAACCCTCAGACAGACAGAGACCGACAACACAGAACAGTGGGTCTAACCCTCAGACAGACAGAGACCGACAACACAGAACAGTGGGTCTAACCCTCAGACAGACAGAGACCGACAACACAGAACAGTGGGTCTAACCCTCAGACAGACAGAGACAGACCGACAACACAGAACAGTGGGTCTAACCCTCAGACAGACAGAGACCGACAACACAGAACAGTGGGTCTAACCCTCAGACAGACAGAGACAGACCGACAACACAGAACAGTGGGTCTAACCCTCAGACAGACAGAGACAGACCGACAACACAGAACAGTGGGTCTAACCCTCAGACAGACAGAGACCGACAACACAGAACAGTGGGTCTAACCCTCAGACAGACAGAGACAGACCGACAACACAGAACAGTGGGTCTAACCCTCAGACAGACAGAGACCGACAACACAGAACAGTGGGTCTAACCCTCAGACAGACAGACAGAGACCGACAACACAGAACAGTGGGTCTAACCCTCAGACAGACAGAGACCGACAACACAGAACAGTGGGTCTAACCCTCAGACAGACAGAGACCGACAACACAGAACAGTGGGTCTAACCCTTAGACAGACAGAGACCGACAACACAGAACAGTGGGTCTAACCCTCAGACAGACAGAGACAGACCGACAACACAGAACAGTGGGTCTAACCCTCAGACAGACAGAGACCGACAACACAGAACAGTGGGTCTAACCCTCAGACAGACAGAGACAGACCGACAACACAGAACAGTGCGTCTAACCCTCAGACAGACAGAGACCGACAACACAGAACAGTGGGTCTAACCCTCAGACAGACAGAGACAGACCGACAACACAGAACAGTGGGTCTAACCCTCAGACAGACAGAGACCGACAACACAGAACAGTGGGTCTAACCCTCAGACAGACAGAGACCGACAACACAGAACAGTGGGTCTAACCCTCAGACAGACAGAGACAGACCGACAACACAGAACAGTGGGTCTACCTTTTAGAATTTGAATTTTGTTTACTTTCTGAATTGCCTAGAATTGCAATTTCCACTGAAAGTAAACTGTGGCTGCAGCATTAAAGAGACCTCACTCAACCTAACATGTTGCCACAAATGTGCCACTATTTTATTCTGTGTTCTATGAGCCTGTGAATTAAAGCCAAAGTGTTTTCCTGTAGTTTGTCAACTGGAAAATATGAATGGGTTGTGTGAGGAAACCTGTCACAATAAACATGTCCGTTATGGATAACAATTACCAGTTACAGGAGCACCCGGAATGAAACGGGAGAGAGATGGAGAAACTGGGCCTGTTGCAACACTGACACGGTCTGTATCAGACTGTTCTGCTCATCTCAGACCCAGGTTGGAGACTGAGAGAACATATCATCTCCATCATTTGTTTAAACAAACTTACTACCAGGGTGTTGTGCTGCTGCATTCATTAGACAAACAGCCTCTAGTGGGACAGAGTTAAATAACAAATGAACCAAGTGAACTGCAGCATGACTTTTTGTCCCTGTGCTATCTGGATCAGCACAGCCAGGTGAGTAATTGACTCTGTGATCCACTAAAGAGATTGCAGGTCTTTGCTCTCATTTCTCATTTCAGATTCACTAGATATAATTGAAGCCACGGGCATCAAGCCTCGCGCCCTCAAATCAATATCTGTCTCAGCGGCAGCAGATACTTTTAACAATGTTTGAACAATAGCTGAAGCCCAACACTCTTAAATCACTCCCCTCTGTGTTAGTGCATGTGAAAGGCATTCACAAGGGATTTCTGCAATTCTACTTCTGACTAAATACATTGTTGTTCGCAGTCCATAAGATCTGTCATCTGATTACCAATTAGCCAATAGCGTCAAATGTTCTAGGAGCTAAATTGCTCCATTTGTTTTTTGCCGCCCAATGTTTTTCAACTGCAATTTTATACAGAGAAAAACTATAACGACAGTGGAAACCATAATCATCATTATCATCGCCATCAGAGTCTTTCGGGAAAAAGTCACTGCTGTAGGTTTTTGATTAGTTTGATTTTTGATCGGCCACCACATGATGCAGATGGGGCTTGAAGACGAGAGGGATCATTTGAGAGCCTCTCCCCGTTATCATAAAACATTATCATGGCTATTCTATTCTACCGACATATTTATCCAAGCCATGGCTGGGCTGGGCCTAGCTGTTGAAGAGCAGAGGGAGCAGGGTAATAATGATCTATTC